>NW_018391695.1:99967-143516 GCF_900095145.1 Mus pahari
TCTGGTGATCTCTGGAGTTAGTTGTTATAGTTGTCTCTGGTTGGAGCTTGTTCCTCCTGTGATTCTGTTAGCCTCTGTCAGCAGTCCTGGGAGTTCAGCTCTCTCCTGTGTCTCAGTGGTCAGATTACTCTCTGCAGGGAAGCTCTCCTCTAGCAGGGAAGGTGCACAGAAGCCTGGCATTCAGATCTGCGTCCTTGCTGAATATGTAGGCCCAAAACAGGGCCTGTTCCAGAAGATGTGTTGCCTCTGCAGTTTATTCACTCACATGCACAGACTAGCCACTGAGGGACAAAATATGACTCTCTCACCTGCTCTGGCAGACAGAGCCCTCACAGATTGCCACCTTTCCTCTGGCGAGGAAGGTGCCTAAATTTCTGGAGCCCGAAACAGGGTCTGTCCCAGAAATTAGGTTGCTTCTGTCTGTCCTGAAGCTGTGTAGCTTCTGAGGTCCACACTCTTGCTAGCGCAGTCTTGAGCCTAAGCGAACTGGAGCAAAGAAGGCTCTCCTGTCAGCTTAGGCCTTGAGACTCCTCCCGGGCTGACACCTCTCCTCGGGCAGGAAAGGTGCTGGATGACTGGAACCAGAAATGGAATCTTTCCCAGAAGCTGTGTTGCTTCTCCAGGCCACCCTCTCCCTGGCAGTGCACAGGAGCAAAGATGGCTCTCCTTCTGGCTCAGGCCTTGAAACTCCTTCCGGGCAGACACCCTTCCTCAGGCGGGAAAGGCACCCGATTACTGGAGCCAGAAGGGATCTTTCCCAGAAGCTGTGTCACTTCTGCAGGCCGCCCTCTCCCTGGCAGTGCACCAGAGCAAAGATTGCCCTCCTACCGGTTCCGGCCTTGAGACTGCTCCTGGGCAGACACCCCTCCTCGGGTGGGAAAGCACAAAAAGAGTTTCTGGCACAGCAACAACCTTCTATTTTTTCTCTGGAGCAGCCTCCATGTTTCTGCCTGGAAAAGGAAAGAGCCTATCCCCAAAATTATTCACAAATGTTGTCTTATTAGCCAAGAAAATAGTTACAAGTACACTCAGATATACTCAGTAGTTATTCTGAAAATCATACCAGGTACAAGTTCAGACATGGACATGTTCTTACCTAACACACTTATAGGTAGATGACTAGGAGTTTAAATTCCATTAAAGTTACATAACATCTCATTTAAAGGAGGTGAGTCATTCGTCCCCACCTCCCTCTCATGTTACGGAACCTAAGAGATGACCGAAATACAATTAGTAAGCAGTCAATTTCCACTAGTATTTGAATGCATCTACTTGAAAGAGGATCGTCTGAATTGGAATTGCTTTTCTTTAAAGCACTTTCTGATGGACTTTTTTATTCACTGCTGCAAGCTGTGGATTTCAGAGTATGATGTCACTGTAAGATACAAGTCCAATCTCAAGTTAAAATACAGTAGTCTGGCATTGGCTGTCTTCTGGACAGTCAATGTGAAAATAATCCTTTAGTGTTTCAGCATTATTTATGGATAGGTTCAGCTTGGGGGGCTATGTAATGATAGTTTCAATTCCCTAAAACTTATGTAAGATCTCTAAGCCTCTGGAAGCATCAGGGACTAAAAGTGATTTTCTAACAGTGTTTTTCCATGTTGACTAGTAGACGGTTTCTGGAATAATATTTTTGGACTACTCTAATCATGTGACATGGAACCAGAATAAGTGAGATGCTTTTTAAGATCTGGGTCTTGGCAGGTTTTGTGCTCTTTTATGTTTGACAGCAGTGATTGTCAGGAGCAGGTAGTAAGGGGCAGCATCAAGTATACATTCAACGTCACAGCTCCTCCTCAGGGTCTGAATATAAAGACTTCTAGATCTTGTATAAACCTAGGACTCAACTCTATTGACATAGGCCACATATGAAAAGGTTTAAAGACTGATATTGGAGCCATCTAAAGACTATTAAATAATGAACAAGTTAAAGAAAAGTACGGATGAGTAGATAAAAGCCATAGACACCTGTGGCTATACAAATTTCTATTTTGTAGCTTTTAGATGCCATGTGGATGTGATGTACTCAGTAGAGTAGACCACTGATGTTGTCACAAAGAGGTAGGAGAAAGACCTAACTCAGGAATTAAAGGATCAAGAACACTTGGCATATGTCATGTGCAGTACATGTACATGCCTTTATCTCAGCACCCAAGTGCTAGAGACAGGACTATCCCTGTGAGTTTGAGGTTAGTCTAGTCTACATAATTAGCTCCAGGGTTGATGAAGTTACACAGTTAGACCCTGTCTCAAAAACCAACCAAACAAACAAACACACAAACAAGAACGAGGAAAGAATGAGCATGTGTCACCTTGCTTTTATTTTGCATTGTCTCTTCTTTTCATAGTCATTTAGTATGCAGCACATAAATCTCTCTCACTGGACTAGGTAGGTCAGAGCAGTGCTCCTAAATCCACTTTATGCAGAAGGTATTTTTACAGATGAAGCAAAAGAATGCTAAAAATTCATTTTCTTGATTTTTATTGATGGGCTAAATATTTGGAAATTTGTCTTGTCATACAGATATCTCAGGCCAAAACTAAGCAGACAAGTATAGGTTAGCAATTAAAGACTTTGTCATGGGAAATTTACATACAAGGTGATGTTGGTATTCATCATATGCTGCAGATCACAGCCATGATAAGCTTGGCAAGACATGCCCAGGGGTACAGTAGTGGTATGACTATCATGAGAGAAGTCAGCTATCAGTTTTTGGATTTAAGGCAAAATATCCATTCATATGTATGTACATATATACACACATACATATATGCATGTATATATCATATAACAATCATTATCAAAGAAAAAGATCTGAAATTGAGAGTTAGTAGAATCTGGGAGGGAGACCAAAAACATTTTTAGTTCTTTAGTTTCTCTTAATATATATTTTGATCTGATGTAAGATAAGAATCCAGGACTGCCTATCTCAATCATGCAGGATATTTGGGTGGTAGAGGCAGGTAGATCTTTGAGTTTGTGGGTATGGTATGCATAGTGAGTTCCAGTGCATTCAGAGTTACACGGTTGGACCACATTTCAAGAAAACAAAGCAACAACAAGAAAAAAGGGAAAACAAAATAATAAATGGAAAAAGACTCATCAATATACTTTCTAGAGAAAACAAAGGATCCAGTTTTATGGTCTTGACTTCTCAGATACTACAGCAAAAAATATGAATTGAATTGAAAATGTTTAAATTAGACTGAAATAAGCTATGTAAGTTTGTGCTACCTTCAGCAATGGATAAGTGTTTCCCTTGCTTCACATCCTCATAGAATGAGCTGTTACTTCTTTTTCTGAAATTGGTCATTCTGACAGGTATAAGATGAAATTTGGAAATAGTTTTGATTTGCATTTCCCTGTTGGCTAAGGATTTTGAATATTTAAGCACTTATCAGCCATTTGAGTTTCCTCTTTTGAGAATTCTTTGTTCAGGTATGCAGCCCACTTTATAATTGGGTTATTGTTTTCTTGATTATCTAGTTCTTTGATTTCCTCGGATATTTTGGCTAGTAGCCCTCTGTCAGAAGTGTAGTTGGTAAAGATCTTGTCCTAGCAGTGTGTAGACTGCTGCTTTATTTGAATGATGCCATCTTTGCCATGCAGAAGCTTTCCAACTTTCCACGGTCCCATTTATTATTTTTGGTGGTCTTAGTTCCTGTGCTAATGATGTTCTGTAGAGAGGACTTTTTTTTTTCTTTATATACCTTATGGGGTTAATGTGCGTTTTTAAGAAGGCAACAAGAATGTTTCTTACAATAGAGTTTCTGTGGCTACATCTTCACACTGAATTTAGGACACGCGGCTTTTGAATTGCTTTATTTTGGTATGGGAACACATTTCTTGATTACTTTCTTGTACTTTCACATACTCATTTCACAGAAAGCAATCCAATTCATTATGGCAGAAAGAAATGTAGTTTAACATACATGCTTCACACAATACAGTACAATGTTCATGCCTGTGTGTACACGTACTCTCTGTGCTAATAACCAGAAAATAGAATGTTTCATTTATTGTTTGCATGTATGTTACTCCTACTCCAGTGAAGTCTGCTTGATAGGCCGAGAGGCCTGGAAGCACTCAAGAGGCAAAGAGTTTCAAGGAAACTATGCCTCCTGGAACCTTAGCATTCTGATAGCCCGTATACTGAAACCCTATCCCCACATTAGTATGTTGTATGCCCTCTTTCAGTATTATATGTGCCTTTAAAGATTGAATTTTATCATAAGTGAGCCTCTACTAGTGCTCCAAAGTCCTAGAAAATCCTTGAAGCCAACAAATGCACCAAATAAAGATAGAATATAAAAAGCAGTAGGGGAAAAGGGTCAAATAATATATAAGGGCAGACCTATTAGAATTACAGCAGGCTTCTCACCAGAGACTATGAAAGCTTGAAGATCCTGGACAGATGTTACCCAGATTCTAAGAGAAGACAAATGCAGCCCAGGCTATAATACCCAGCAAAACTCTCAATTACAATAGATGGAGAAACCAAAATATTCCATAACAAAACGAAATTCACACAGTATCTTTCCTCAAGTCATCCCTTCAAAAGATAATAAGGGGAAAACATCATCACAAGGGTGGAAATTACGCCCTAGAAAAAGATGGAAGCAATCCTTCAACAAACCTAAAAGAAGACAGCCAGTAGAAAAGAAACCCAACTCTAACAACAAAAATAACAGGAAGCAACAATTACTTTTCCTTAATATCTTTTAATATCAATGGACTCAATTCCCCAATAAAAAGATATAGACTAACAGACTGGCTTCACAAACAGGACTCAACATTTTGCTGTTTACAGGAAACCCACCTCAGGGAAAAGACAGACACTACCTCAGAGTGAAAGGCTGNAANACAACTTTCCAAGCAAATGGTCCGAAGAAACAAGCTGCAGTAGCCATTCTAATATCGAATAAAATCAATTTCCAAGCCAAAGTTATCAAAAAAGGCAAGGAGGGGCACTTCATACTCATCAAAGGTAAAATCTTCCAAGATGAACTCTTACTTCAGTATACCTATGCTCCAAATGATAGGGCAGCTACATTCATAAAGAGACTTTAGTAAAGCTCAAAGCACACAATGTACTTCACACAATAATAGTGGGAGACTTCAACACCCCACTCTCACCAATGGACAGATCCTGGAAACAGAAACTAAACAGAGACACATGGAAACTAACAGAAGTAACAACTGGATTTAACAGATATCTTCAGAACATTTTATCCTAAAACAAAAGGATATATCTTCTTCTCAGCACCTCATGGTACCTCCTCCAAAACTGAACATATAATTGGTCATAAAACAGGCCTCAACAGGTACAAAAATATTGAAATTATCCCATTCAGTCTATCCGATCACCACTGACTAAGGCTGATCTTCAATAACAACATAAATAATAGAAAGCCAACATTCATGTGGAAACTGATCAACAATCTACTACTCAATGATACCTTGGTCAAGGAAGAAATAAAGAAAGAAATTAAAGACTTTTTATAGTTTAAAGAAAATGAAGGCACAACATACCCAAACTTATGGGACACAATGAAAGCAGTCCTAAGAAAAAAACTCTGTAGCTCTGAGTGCCTCCAAAAAGGAACTAGAGAGAGCATCCACTAGCAGCCTGACATCACACCTAGAAGCTCTAGAACAAAAGGAAGCAAATTGACCCAAGAGGAGTAAACAGCAGGAAATAGTCAAACTCAGGGTTGAAATCAACCAAGTGGTAACAAAAAGAACTATTCAAAGAATCAACCAAACCAGGAGCTGGTTCTTTGAGAAAATCAACATGATAGGTAAACCCTTAGCCAGACTAACTAGAGGGCACAGGGACAGTATCTTAATTAACAAAATCAGAAGTGAAAAGGGATACATAACAACAGAACATGAAGAAATTCAAAACATCATCAGATCCTACTACAAAAGGTTATACTCAACAAAACTAGAAAACATGGATGAGACGGACAAATTTCTAGACAGTGACCAGGTACCAAAAATTAAATCAGGATCAGATTTAATGATCTAAATTGTCCAATATCCCCTAAAGAAATAGAAGTACTCATTAACAGTCTCCCAACCAAATGAAGTCCAGGACCAGATAGGTTTAGTGCAGAATTCTATCAGACCTTCAAAAAAGACCTAGTTCCAATTCTCCTCAAACTATTCCACAAAATAGAAACAGAAGGTTATTTACCCAATTCATTCTATGAAGCCACAGTTCCTCTAATACCTAGACCACATCTAGACCCAACACAGAAAGAGAACTTCAGACCAATTTCCTGTATGAATATCAATGCAAAAATACTCAGTAAAATTTTTGCTAACAGAATCCAAGAACACATCAAAACAATTATTTATCATGATAATATAGGCTTCATTCCAGGGATGTAAGGATAGTATTCGAAATGTAAATGAATAAAATATCTAATAAAAATGTAAAAAAAGAAGACCTAATACCAACACTCTTCAAAATATTCCACAAAATACAACAAAGAAAGACTAAACCTCAGACTAAATTTCCTTATGAATATCAATGCAAAAATACCCAATAAAAGTCTCACAAACTGAATTGAAAAGCACATCAAAACTATCATCCATTATGATCAAGTACAATTCATCCCAGGGATGCAGGGATGGTTCAGTTCATGGAAATCCATCAATGTAATCCAGTATATATACAATCTCAAAGAAAAAAAAATAATACATGATCATCTCATTTGATGCTGAGAAAGCATTTGACAAAATTCAATATAACACTATTATAAAAGTCTTGAAAAGTTTAGGAATTCAAGGCTTATACTGAAACATAATAAAAGCAATGTACAGCAAACCAGTAACCAATATCAAACTAAATGGAAAGAAAATCAAAGCAATCCCACCTAAATCAGGGACCAGACAAGGGTGCTCTCTCCCTACCTATTCAATATAGTAGTCAAAGTCCTAGCCATAGCACTTTGAGCACAAAAGGAGATCAAAGTGATACAAATTGGAAAGGAAGAAGTCAAAATATCACTATTTGCAGATGATATAATAGTATACTTAAGTGAGCCCAAACATTCCACCATAGAACTCCTCATCCTGATTAACAACTTCAGCAAAGTTACTGGATATAAAATTAACTCAAACAAATCAGTAACCTTCCTCTAGTCAAAGGATACACAGGCTGATATAGATATTAGGGAAATGACACTCTTCACAATAGTCACAAATAATATAAAATACTTTTGTGTGACTCGATTTGTATTACAAGAAGTTCAAGCCTCTGAAGAAGGAAATTGAAAACCTCAGAATATGGAAAGATCTCCCATATTCATGGATTAGCAGGATTAATATAGTAAAAATGGTCATCTTGCCAAAAGCAATCTATAGATTCAATGCACTCCCCATCAAATTTCCCAGTCAATTCTTTCATAAAGTTAGAAAGAACAATTTGCAAATTCATTTTGAATTAAAAAAAAAAACAGGATAGAGAAAATTGTTTTCAGCAATAAAAGAACTTCTGGGGGAATCACCATCCCTGACCTCAAGCTGTATTACAGAGAAATGGTGATAAAAACTATATGGTACTAACAGGCATGAAGATCGGTGGAATAGAATTGAAGACCCAGAAATGAGCCCACACACCAATAGTCACTTGATATTTGACAAAGGAGCTAAAACTATCAAGTGGACAAAAGACAGCATTTTCAACAAATGGTGCTGGTTGAACTGGCAGTCCGTATATAGAAGAATGCAAATAGATCCATTGTTATGTCCTTGTACAAAGCTCAAGTCCAAGTGGATCAGGGACCTCCACATAAAACCAGTTATACTGAATTTAATAGAAGGGAAAATGGGGAAGAACCTCGAACATATGGCCACAGAAGAAAAATTCCCAAACAGAACACCAATGGCTTATGCTCTAAGATCAAGAATTAACAAAAAGATGGAACCTCATAAAATTTCAAAGCTTCTGTAAGGCAAAGGACTCTCTCAATAGGACAAAAAAACAACCAAAAGATTGGGAAAAATATCTTTACCAAACCTACATCTGATAGAGGGTGTATATTAAACATACACAAAGAACTCAAGAAGTTAGACTCCAAAGAACCAAACAACCCTATTAAAAATGGAGTAAAGAGCTAAAGAAAGAATTCTCAACTGAGGAATATCGAATGGCAGAGAAGCAATAAAAAAAATGTTCAACTTCCTTAGTCATCAGGGAAATGGAAATCAAAACAACCCTGAGATTCTACCTCACACTAGTCAAAATGGCTAAGATTAAAACCTCAGGTGACAGCAGATGCTGGCAAGGATATGGCGAAATAGGAACATTCCTCCATTGTTGGTGGGACTGCAAGCTTGTAAAACCACTCTGGAAATCAGTCTGGAGGTTCCTCAGAAAATTGGGCATAGGAGCTGAGGACCCAGCTATACCGACCCTGGGCATATATACAAAAGATACTCCAACATATATCAAGGACAGATGCTCCACTATGTTCATAGAAGCCTTATGTATAATAGTCAGAAGCTAGAAACAACCCAGATGACCTTCAATAGAAGAATGGATACAGAAAATATGCTTGCTACATTTACACAATGGAGTACTACTCAGCTATTAAAAACAATGACTTCACAAAATCCTTAGGCAAATGAATGGAATTAGAAAATATCATCCTGAGTGAGGTAACCCAGTTACAAAGAACACACATGGTATCTTATGCACTCACTGATAAGTGGATATTAGCCCCAAAGCTTGCAATATCCAAGATACAATTCACAGATAATATGAAGCTCAAGAAGAAGGAAAAGCAAAGTGTGGATGCTTTAGTCCTTCTTAGAAGGGGGAACAAAATACTCATGGAAAGAAATACAGAGATAACGTGTGGTCAGAGACTGAAGGAAAGGTCATCCAGAGGCTTCTCCACCAGGGCATCCATCCTATATTCAGTAAACAAACCAGACATTATTTCAGATGCCAAGAAGTGCTTGCAGACCATAGCCTGATATAACTGTCTCCTGAAAGGCTCTACTGGAGCCTGAAAACTACATAGGTGTATGTTCACAGCCAACCATTTTACAGAGCATGGGATCCTCCATGTAGAAGTTAGAGTAAGGACTGAAGGAGCTAAAGGACTTTGCAACATCATAGGAAGAACACCAGTATCAAACAACCAGACCCCACCACCCAGAGCTCCCAGGTACTAAACCACCAACCAAAGACTACATATGGAGAGAGCCATGACTCCAGCTGCATATGTAGCAGAGAATGGCCTTGTCAGACATCAGTATGAGTAGAGGTCCTTGGTCTTCTGAAGGCTGGATGCCCCAGTGAAGGTGAATGCCAGGGCAGGGAGCTGGAAGTGTGTGTGAGAGTGTGGGAACACTGTCATAGAAGCAGGGGGAGGGTTGTGGAATAGGGGGTCTCCATAGGGGAAAGAGAGAAGGGGGATAACATTGAAATGTAAATAAATGAAAAATCCAATAAAAAAAAAAAAGGAAAGCAGTAAGAACATTTCTCACAATAGAGATTCTGTGACTACATCTTCAAATTGCATTTAGTATGCACTGCTTAGGGATTGCTTTATTTTGGTATGGGAACACAGTCATTACTTTCCTGTATTTTCACAGAAACATTTCACAGAACTCAGTATAATTCCTTATACCTGAAACAAAACCTTTCTTTAAAAAAGATTTATTTATTATTATATCAAAGTACACTGTAGCTGTCTTCAGATGCACCAGAAGAGGATGTCAGATCTCATTACCAATGTTTGTGAACCACAATGTGGTTGCTGGGATTTGAACTCAGGACCTTTGGAAGAGCAATTGGTGCTCTTAACCACTGAGCCATCCCTCCAGCCACTGAAACAAAAACTTTAACATACAAGCTACACAGAACACAGTACATTGTGCATGCCTGTGTGTTATTCTCTGTGCTAATAAACAGAAGAGCATTTCCTTTAGTGCTCCCATTACTGTTAGCTTTAAATATCTTAGGTGGTAAATGTGTGTTTTTAAGAAGGCAACAAGAATGTTTCTCACAATAGATATCATCTGCAAATCACATTTAATATGTTCTATGTAGAATTGCCTGATTTTGGTATGGGAACACAGTTTGTCATTACTTTCCAGTATTTTCACAGAAACATTTCACAGAACACAATATAGTTCCTTATAGCTGAATGAAAGGTGCTTTTAACATACAAGATACACAAAACACAGTACAAGGTGTATGCCGGTGTTACTCTCTGTGCTGAGAACCAGAAGATTATTTCCTTTATTCTTCCCATGTATAGTTAGCTTTAACTATTTTAGGCGATAAACATGTGTTTTTAAGAAGACAAGAATGTTTCTCACATAGACATCTTATAAAGAGGACTTCGTTCATCTAAGAATTAAGATCAACAATTGATTAATAGGGCCCCATAAATCATAGAAATTGTATATGGCAAAGAGAGAAAAAGCAGACCACAGAGTGGGAGAGAATCTTAATAGACTATACTCTGGAAGTCCAATTGGTATGTAGAACACAAGATTGATGAAAACTGATGTATTCTGCCATATTTGTCCCACAGAGCATGAATATACCATTTTCAAGAAGTGCACTCAAGAATTAAAGAAAACAAATGACTCACAGCACTTTGTAATGGTGTCCCTTTAAAAAGACATGTTTATTATTTTTATAATAGAGAGATTAAATCAAGTGTTATTTTCATAGAAAAACAAAACAATAAGAAATTTTGCCAATGAAAATCCAAAATCAGAAATCAGGTGTGAAGATTATTAAATGATTCGATGTACAACTAAGCTGTTATGTAGAAGTGATAGTTTGGCATCTCTACTTTAAAAGCATTAAATTGATCTTTGGGTAGCCATTTTCTTCTTCATTTTTTTGTGCTTGAAAGGGCAGCAGAGTCTTACTGTTTTTTTGCAACCTTGGTGACCTTGAAAGAGACAGGGGGTGATTCAATAAGAACCATGCAATTGAGATAAAGCACTGTTTATATTTCTCCAGACACCCATTGTTCACTATTACACTCAAGGGCCATATATGACCTTTTGCCTTCTCAAATGCTGTTGATACTCTTTGCTTTATTTCCTTCATTGTATTGCCTTATTTTGAGCCACTGCTTTCCATCTATATGGTCTTTGAAGAGATGGATCTCAATAAATTTGTGTTTATTTGGGTAGGTCAGCTATATCCCAGATTTGGTGAGGGGAATTATAACAAAAAGAAAAGGCATTGATTTATCTTGTTTTAAGCATTGCTTGGAATTAAAAAAAAAAAACTCAAAAAAACAAAACAAAAAATAAGCAAATGAACAAAAACAACTACTACAGCAGGCCTGAGAGATGGCTCAGTGGATAAGAGCACTCTAGGCTCTTCCAGTGATCCTGAGTTCAATTCCCAGCAACCACATGGTGGCTCACAATTATCTGTAATGTGATCTGATACCCTCTTCTGGTGTATCTGAGTACAGTGAAAGTGTACTAATATACATGAAATTTAAAAATCTAAAAAAGCAAACAAAAACAAAAAAACGAAAACTAAACTACATGAAGCATTAGTTTTCTACTGTGCTGAGTTATTAGCTTGAGTGTGAACTCATGAATTCTTGAATTGATGGATATTGAAAATAAAACAGCTAATATGTATGTGTCTTTGTCAAAATGTAGCAGTGTATGTGTTTAGACTGCTGTATCTTGGGGTATACCTTCTGTTCAAGCCACCTCTTATATTTTAAGATACCTATTTCTCAAGTCCCTTGATGATTATGTCTGTCATGAACTATGTTGACACTGACTCTCTTCCTCTTTTAAATGTTCTTCATCTGTGTTTCATGTAACTTTCAATTTATCTTGAACTCTCCATTTGTTTATCTTAATTTGTAGTATACTTTACCTAAACCTATTGCTTCACAATCTGTGTACTCATCTTGTATAAGAATCTGCACATTGTGCCAGGTGGTCTAGGTGGATCTCAATTCCACTATTCATTGTCTTTGTCAGTGACTATTCCTGAGAATTTGTAGCTACATCTATAAAATGGAAATACTATCTCTCTATTGCTGTTTAAAGTCTCAGATCATGTAAATATTTGGTGGGTGTTCTCTGTTAGTATAAATGTAATACCTATCATACATTTTTTAGATATAGTCCAAGTACAAGATTGTCAAGTATTCCTAAATTTAAAAATACACATAAATTATTTTCCATTTCAGAACTGTTTGTATAGATCACTAAGTCTCAATAAAGATTTATAGATATTTACTAAATTTCCTATAGACAGTTGGAAATCAATATCAATGTGAACATATTTCTGCCAACCATAGGTCATTTTCTACTTTCCCAGTTTTAGTATCAGCATCAATTATCCAGTTTCATAAATTTTTCTCTGAATTGGTTTGGATGTTCTTTGAACCCAATTTCCCTCTTTCTACCACTATCAAGGTGCTGTAAAATCATAGAAGCCTTTATTTTTAATCAGGACTCACCTCCATTGATAAAAGGCCCATATATCTTTCCTCTGCTTAATACAATTATGAAATAGTTTCTGTGATGTCCTCGTAAAGTAGCTGCCTGATTTTTAAAGTCATAGCCTTTGCAAGTTTTAGTGGTACACATATCTGATGATTTTCAAACTGCCTAATATTTCATAAGCAGCTTACAAAGTTCCTTAATGTTAATATATAACCATTGCATATAATAGCTCATAGTGGGGTCTAATATTGTTGCCTCCAAATAAAGTTTCTCTGCAGACCATAATTTCAAGACAGGTACAAAAATTCTTTTTTAACTAATGTGCCAAAGTATCTAAGTGTGCATCATCATAAAACCTTTCAACATTTACCTGTTCTACAATGAATGATCCAATCCCTTATTTCTAACAATGCTACATATCTCTGACCCTCTTAAGCAATTCTTTTGCCTCATGGTCCCAGTCTTTGTCTTCCAAATGTGGTTGAATTAATAGTGCCAATCAAGTCTTTGGTATGTTCTCTCTCTCTCTCTCTCTCTCTCTCTCTCTCTCTCTCTCTCTCTCTCTCTCTCTCTCTTTCTCTCTTTCTCTCTCTCTGTGTTAAGAAAATATAACCTACTCACCTCTCATGGTGTGCTAGACACCATAATAACTGATAAGTGTATAGGCATTTCTTCTCTTAAAGTCGAGATTCAAAGTTCAACTTTCTCGAGGGTCAGGAAACTCCTCATTGTCAAACCATATATGACTTATTGAATATTCTTGCACTTAATCACATGGAAATCTATTTCCACGGCATTCTAATTTCTTCATACATCTTGTTTAGCACATATACAATGGTTTTGGCTTACTTCTTCAATATCCATTCATAAAAATATTCCCATTACAAATGAGTTTATGGGCAAACATCTGAAGTCGTTCCTCCAGATACAGATTTATCTATGTAACATATTGAAAACTTCATGTTCAGACTCCTAAAGAAAAAGTCAATTTCCTCCTTGGCTAGTCCGTTTGTCATCTACATCCTACCTTGATGAAACTGTGCTCTCCACACACTAACTTTGGTTGGTTGTCAATTGTTTTCAGGTGAAAGCAGAAGAGTCTGAGTTTATCTCCTTCCTTACACTTGATGTTGTGCCATTTTCCATTCCCCACCACTTCTATAGTTCCTGAATAATCATCTATTTCATAGATTGTATTCGTTTGGTTCACTGTTTTCTGCAAAACATTAACATTCATTTTCTGAAATTTATCTCATCCATCATTATTATACATTTAAAAAGATCATTTATTAGAAGAAATCATAGGAAGATATGAAACCAGTTATAGACATAGGCAAACAGGTTTCTTCAGTGAAGTCTTCACAATGAAATTTTTATTACTATTATCAATGTCAAGTGGTTCAGGTCCCAAGGGTGGAACATTATTAAGGAGAACAGGGTTTGTAAGTAGTCTAGTCAGCCAATGCACAGTTATTCAAAGTTTTAACTTCTTTTAAAGGTAAAGCAGAAGAAGGATTTATCCAGAGTTTCTATTTCCCACCAAGTGCTATTTTCCTAGCAATAGCTTATCTTGGTTCAAAGTCACCCAAATGTCCTTGCAGCCTGAGACATCTGCCTGCAGTCCAATACTGAGGTGTGATGTTTAAACTATAAACAAAGTTACAGTCTCATGAAAAAAGGAAAAACAAGGCCATTTCCTCAGGATTGCAGTTACTTGGCAGAACAGCAGGATTCCCTCCTTGAGAAAGTGTGCCTCCTCCCTCTCAGTCTGCTGAGAGTGACAAAGGTCCCAGGTTTCCTCACAGCTAGCAAGCTGGGAGCAGTCTCCTCATGCTAGTTCTCTACAACTGTAATGATTTTCTTTCTTGATTTGGAGATTCCTTCCTGGAAGTGCTAGGACAATAAATGTTTTTCACTGCTCCTTATTCCTCAACAGCCTGGATTCCCAGTAAATAACCTGAGGTCATGGGAATCAGAACTTTGAGCAGCCTTCTTTCTATCTTTTGCTTGTAAAGGGATGAATGGACATTTGTTCCTTATGATCATTCACTCAATGTTACAGAGAATCTTCAGAACAGGTTATGATTCCAGTAATTCACTTACATAGATCCTCTTTCTACTTTTCTACAGTATCATGTAGAAAGCCAATGTCCCCAATTTATATGTATTGAACAGTACTCAAGCTATTGCTCACAAACTTTCAACTTTATTCATATGCATAGTCGGTAAAGTGTATTCTATAAAGCAATGGATTATTTTTAAAAAGCAGTTTCAAAGGAAGACAGACTAAAGAGGCTTAAACCTGCCAAGCTTATAAAACATTTGTTGAGCTAACCAAGGTTGTCAATTTTTTATCTGAATTCCAAAAGATTACCTACATTTGCCCATGGATACATCACTGAGATGTCTGTATATATCTAGTAAATCTAGAAATCTAGTGAATCTAGAATAGGTTTAATTACCTTTAAAATCTGATTTCATGTAATATTTCTCAGTGTCTAAGCTAATCAGAAATAATTAATTGAAAAAGATACGATTCCACATGAAATGAATAAACCTACTATATGTAGAGATAGTTGATTCATTCTACTGAATGGTTTCAAGTTTATGAGCATGCCATCTGATCTACTGATGAGTCCAAAAAAAAAGTTACAATAAATATTCATCCTCTTTCAGGTAATCTTTTGAAACAAAGTCCAGAGAAAGAAATGAATGAGTGTTAACATAGTTGAAGTAGAGCTTAAAATAGAGTCAGTTAGCAGGGCACCTATGCCCTGGGACATTCTTCTCACTGTATTTGATGATAGGTATTTGCAACTAATAAAATAATGTATCTTGGTAAAAACATTTTTAGAGAACCCTCTCAGAGATATATTAGTGTGGGTCAAAAATGGGGTCCAGGTCTGCTCGGGGCTAGGGCTATTAGGAGAGACTGGATGCAGGAAATTTGACTGTGTTGATCCCAGGCTGCTGCTGCTGCTGCTGCTGCTGCTGCTGCTGCTGCTGCTGCTGCTGCTGCTGCTGCTGCTGCATGGGACTGTGAGAAGTCAAGGTTCTCACTCAGAGGTGGGGAAAGTGCAGTCTGAGGTCCCTGCGAACCTGCATGAGTTGGGCTCAGATTCTCAGGCACCACAGATGTGTCTGGGTACTGCAGAAGAGCTGAGAAGAGAGTGGGAACCCTCACAAGGACTCTGGCCTAGGGACCATAGGGAAAAGAGCAGGGAAGAGAGAACTGGGACAGGTTACCCCAGGGAAGACAGTGCTTGGCTTGCTCAGTTGGTGGTGGCTTGGGGTGGAGGAAGCCATGGTTGGAACACAGGGAGGCCTCCTTGTGGGAGGTTAGAAGTGCTAGCTTCTCCATTGCTCCAGCACAACAGGTCAGAGTCCAATGAGCAGAAATGGTCAGTGGTTTTAAGGTGTTTATTGTACCAAGGCAGAGAAAGGTAGAGAGTAGGAAAGTAGAGGCTTGCCATGGCCACTTGGAGAGAGGGGTGAAGGGGATGGAGAGAGAAGTGGGGCAAGGGAGGAGAGTAAGAGCAAGAGAATAAGAGAGGGAGCAAGAAGCAGGCAAGCAGCTCTTTTTATAGTGGGCTGGGCCACCCTGCCTTTTGCCAGGTAACTGTGAGGAGGAGCATACCTGGCTGTTGCCAGGTAACTGTGGGTGGTGTAATCCAGACAGAATACCAGGAGCTTGGGGTATTGTCTACTTGACTGATGGTCACACACCTCTGTGTGTGTGTGTCAGGGGGTGGGGGGGTGGGGGGGTGGGAACTGTGGGAGGCTGTAGCTGCAACAGGAGCCAGGGGGGGGCCCAAGAGAAATGGCAAACAACTTCAGTCCCTTAGGGTCACTAGGGCTCCAGGCCTGTGCATGACTGGGGACCAGGCTGTCTCTGCACAGCTCACTGCCCCACATATTAGCAAGTAAGCTGTTAAAAGCTGGCCCACTCTTATTACCTAATCTATTTGATTATTTCAAATTTTATTCCCAGTCAAGACAATGTTTTGTTGCAATACTGTCATCGAACACTAAATGGAAAATTATCATATTTGATTCAAGATGTAGGTGGAAAAAAGTTAAAAATAGGTTATCACACATTACCTTGCGTAATTTAAACAATCCATAAAACACTGCCTCTTCAGCACACTTTCGAATATCCCAGATCTTAGAACTGGTACTTGCAGCTTTGAAAACACGGTTGAAAAGACAGTTGAAATTACACTTGAATGATGCTACAGTAATTTGTTCAGGAGCAACCTCTGACACAGAGGAGGCCTCATTAATCTCTAGGATGCCTTTGCTCTCGAAGTAATTGGATATGGTGAAATACTTGTTTTTTGTAAAATTCTCTTTTAAGTTGATCTTGAAAACTTTCACCTGGAAATACTGGCTCTCTTCAGCCACTGTTGCCACTGTAGCATGAAACATGCTCTTTACTCCATGTTCTGGCGATTCATATTGAAATGTGTCTGTTGCAGTGAGCACCACCACTGTTAGGGGTTCCCTGTTCTGTTTGGGATTGGACAAATATAGGGATATAAGCATATAAGTTTAGCAGCAAATACAAATTAACTTTCACATGAGACAAAATTAAATGCCATGGAAATTTGAGAAAATTTATCATATACTATAAACCTGTTAAAGGTCTTTAGTTACCACTGGACTCTCTGGGTGTTATTCTGAGTATACAACACACAATATACCTCCACAAAAGATAACCATCTCCTATAATAAAATGATGAAAAAAATCCACGAGCTGGTTTCCAGCTCCTTCTTTTAAATAGGCTCAAGTAGAATTACTTTGGTTAGAGCCATGTACTTAAACATGGATAGAGAGTTGGTCTCAAAAGCAGTCATTTGTAAAACCAGAGATATTGATAGGATTTGATCTTCGTTCTGAGCTCACTGGAATTCAATTGAGTACTTTAATATAGAGAAGATTGTCTAACTATAAGACAGTACATAAAGCAATCAAAAGCTATGAGCTTCATAGATTTTAAATATATGGAGATGGTGTTGCTGTCGCCACAGACCCAAGGGGCTGTAAATAGTCTGGACAAGCATGCCACAAGGAGTCATCATCTATGAATGGTTAGTGCTCAATTAGATCTAATTTTTTGATAGGAGTCACCAGAAGTATAAAAAAAACAAAAACAAAAATCAATAGAGTTATTGGTGTCAATTATAAATAAATAAGCAAGTAGTAATGACTAGATTCGAATTTTAAAAAGTATAGGATTTACAGAAAATAAATGAGTGGACTCTCATGAAGAGTACAAAATGAACCTTAATGCACGTATTTCAAGGATAGTCAATGAAAGAGGAACTGAGTTTGTGGTAGTGGATAATCAATCTATAATGAATTCTTAAATACACAAAAATGATGTAGTCCTTAAACATTATGTGAATTTTAATTTAAGGACTTGGAAAGTTCCGGGGCCCAGTCTGCCTCGAATCTGTGCTGTTTTAACATGTGCTGCTACAGTCTCTGAATTTATATGTGCATCAGTTTTGTTTATCTGAAAGGCACATTTTCTTTGGAATCATCCACCATTTCTGGCTCTTACAAACTTTCATCCTCATCTCATATGTATATCCCTGACTCTTGAGTGAAGGATTTGATAACGACATCTTATTGAAGTCTGAATGGTGGGTCTTTGTGTTAATTCCCACCTACTGCAACAGAAATTATGTCAATCACAAAAATCCTACAGCCTGGTCAGTGTAGAGAGATACCTGTCAACCAGCAGCATGCTGAGATACCATGAATGAAATACAGTTAGGACTCATTTCAGTATCTGTTTAGGTTAAAGATTTTTAAAAATATCATAACTCTGTTTAAGTAAAATGTATTATCCACGTATAAGGAATGTAAACATCAGAAATATTTTATCTTTAATACTCTTTTATAAACTTATAAAACATAAATCTTTAAAGATTCTAAATTTTATTTTGAAAGTAAAGATAAGTTGGTATTCAAACTCTTTCTTATAACTGTGATACTCATTATTTCTAGCTGCTTTTTGTGTTTATGATCAATCAAGGTACGAGTCTTCTAAATGCAAAGCCTCTAAGAAATTTTCTTTACAAAGCTGATGTCATCCAAAGCAAAATAAATATTAAATCAAGTTCCACTCTCACGGGCTTATGCATGTTTCAAACTCTATCGCTATCATTGCTTATGACTACTAAGTAGGTGTGCCTAAGGCCCTCGTGTTGTAAATTCCACTCTGATATGCTACATGTAGAGTTCTGATGTCACTGTATAATACAACAGAAGGTACCAATGCAGTCAGTGTTTCAAAATACACACCTGGTGAATGAAGAAAACATTAAAGAAATAAATTGGTGGGAAGCTAGAGATACTCTTTCAAGATTATGACCATTGTGATTACATTCTGAAGAACTCATAAAGGAAACATCAAATTATTACAGTTGATGAGGAATGGACAGGAGATTTTAGTGAATTCCTGGCAGGGATCCAGGTTGACTTACAGGTCCTGAAGAGGCCTGGGGTTGTTCCTCCTCAAGGCCAGATAAATGGCTGGGAGGGGTCTGATGTTGATCCTCAGCAAGATCTGTGCTGGTAGATGACCTTAAGTTAAGGTTGGACATTGCCTGGAGCAGCATGTCTGTTTGTGTAGATACAGACTTTTTTGATTGAGTTCTCCTGTTGTTTTTTTTTTAAAAAAAAGATTGTTCTCCTTTATACCTTGATAGTTACTTTCAACGTCATGAGGTTATTTTCACTTTTTCCTTTATTTCTTTCACAGAAGATCTTTGCTCTCTAACATTTCACTGAAATGGCAGCATATTTTCAGATAACTTTAGCATCTACCTTCTGTATACCCTAACAAAGATCACAAACATCAGCTTGCAAATATGTTTTAAATAATTTGCTCTCATTATTTCACTCTTTGATATCACCTTTGTGTTCTACTGCCAATTCTTGCTAGGTTCCTCTTTTCTATACAAGATTGTCCCCACTTCTGCTTTCTAATCACATGTATTCACCCACCCCTACCCTTTCTACCCTCCCTTATGACTTCTTCCTTCCAAGTCATGATCTCTTTCTACCTTCATGACTTACTCACAACTGCAGATCCATGTTCTCCACCCCACACACAATAATCCACTGCTCTGTAACTACATTCGTTCAGAGAGTCAGTGCCCTTCTGGGATGGAAGGTGTGTTATGATTGTATTGGACAATTACTACAGATAGCTTTTCAATTACAACTTTTAGTTGTGTTTGTCTTTGCATTTAACATTCTCTCTGATTAATATATTAGCTTTTAATAGATATAGTTTTAATTATACAAGGGAATACTACAAAGCTATGGAGAATGAGGACATTCTGACTTTTTCAGGCAAATGGATGGAACTAGAAAATGTCATCCTGAGTGAGGTAACTTAGATGGAAAAGGACATACATGGTATGTACTAACTAATAAGTGGATGTTAGCCAAAAACAAAAACAAAAACAAAACAAAAACCATACAAAATACACAAGATACAGTCCACAGAATTCCAAAGGTCCAACAAGCTAAAGTGCCCAAGTGAGGACACCTCAGTCCCACTTGGGACAGAGAAGAAAGCAGTCACAAGTGGGGAAGGAGGGAGAGACTAGGGAAGGAAATTGGATGGAGGGGACCAGATTGGGTGAGGGAAAAGGACTGAAGCCCTGAGGGCCTGCAGAAAGAATGTAAACAGGCATCCTCAAGAAATAGGAGGTTGGGGGACCACCCAGAGTACACCAGAGACCTGGGAGGTAGGAGACTTTCAGGACTCACAGGAAGGGACCTTTGATGAAATGCCCAACAGTAGGGAGAGGGAACTTGTAGAGCCCACCTCCAGCAGGAAGGCAGGACATCAAGTGAGGGATGGCAATCCCATCCCTCAGTCACACCCCTGACGCATAACTATTTCTGTTTGAAAGAATTACAGGGATGGAAATGGAGAGGAGTCTGAGGAAAAAAAAAAAGAAAGTCCAGTGACAGGCCCAAAATGGGATCTAGTTCAAGAGTAGGTCCCAAGGCTTACACTATTACTGAGGCTATGAAGCACTCACAAAAAGGTATCCATCATGACTACTCTTGGAAAGACCCAACAAGCAGCTGAAAGAGTCAAATGCAGATATTTGCACCCAACCAATGAACAGAAGCAGCTGTTCCCTGTTGTTGAATTAGGGAAGGTTGAAAGAAGCTGAGGAAAACGTAGATCCTATAGGAGGACCAGCATTCTTAATTAATCTGGACCCCCTATATCTTTCAAACACTGGACCACCAAAGAGACAGTATACACCAGCTGATATGAGGCCCCCAACACACATAGAGTAGAGGATTTCCAGGTCTATGTTCATTCAGAGATGATGTATCTAACCCTCAAGAGACTGGAGGCCCTAGGGAGTTTAGAGGTAAGGTGGGGTGGAGGGTGGAGGCATCCGGCTGGAGACAGGATGCAGTGCAGAGGAGCTATTGGATGTGCAGTAGTCAGAGGGTGGATGGGGAGGGTCAGGGATTGGAATATGGAGTGTAGAAAATAAATTGCAAATAAAATTAAATTTAAAAAATGGTATTATTTTTCAACTTGTCAATAAGATCTGAAATCATCTCCTCTATGTCTTTTAATCTGTTGGAGGAGCCTACATCTGAGATGTTTGACTTCCTAAGTTTTTTCATTTCCAGTTTTATTTAAGTTTGGGTTTTCTTAGTGATTTTGTAACTTTGTTAAATTCTACTTTCCTGTTTGAATTGTTTTCATTATGTCATTCAATTTTATGTATTTTCTTGGCCTTTATAAACATTTTTTCATATCTTCAATCATATTTAAAATTGTTATTTTTTTCTGGGCCTGTTACAGGTTGCTGTGGGCAGGAAGAGTCGTATTCTTTTAGTTGTCCTTATTGGTATTTATGTACTACAATCCATATACCTGGAGTTACAATATTTGAAGAGTCTGTGGATTATCTCTATAATGTATGGAAAAGTGGCATGCAAGCTGCCAAAGGAGAAAGACAAATAATATTTGTTCCCAGGTGTAAGCCTATGAACAACAATGGCCATCACAGAAAGATATCCCCAGTGGGGCAATAGTGGCCCTTGTATTTTAGAGGTAACCAACAACTGTTCTATTGGACCTAAGAAATCCTCAATTGGAATTTATGCATAGTACTGAAAACCTAGATAGCTACTGGCTCATGAGGTCATGCTCCTGAAAGAAATGGAGAATGACTAATTTGATTTCCTAAACTAGTATAATTGCCAGTTTCATTTCACTCTAAATACCCATCCTTATGCCTAAAGATAAGAGTAACTTTCATCCTTCTACTTTGGCAGCAGATGAAAATATCACATAAATCCATAACTGATAAAATTCAATATGACAACTCACTATGTGCCCGTAATTAATGCATCTATAATACAAATCCTGCACCCAAGGCTTGGGACATAAAGGAAGTGGTAGAAGAAAGACAGTGCATTAAAATTTTAATGTATTAATTAAATTAATTGCTTACTCCAAAATCTAAAGTCCTGATCACAGAGAAAAGAAAAAGAAAATATTTTGACATTATTCAGGGACAAATGAGAGAGGACATAAAGATAATATATATATATATATATATATATATATATATATATATATATATATATATATATGTAAAAAAAAGAAAAATATTTTCAGCTTGGTCATGAATGACCCAGCCAGTCAAGTAACAACTACTGTCAATTTTTATTTAAGACAATTTTAACAAATTCAGCCTCCCCCATCCTTGAGCAGGCTGGCTCAGACCTGTTCTGCCCTTGTGAAATTGACCACCTAGGGTGGAGTCTTCTGACATAGATAGGTCAATCTTTCTGCCACCTTCACTGTTCTCCAAGGCTACGCGGGATTGGCTACCTGTCTAGAGGCTGAACTTGTCTTCCTGAGACATTCTTGAGATTAGCTGACAACCTGGTGACCAAGTGCTAACAGCTCTGGCAGACCAAGTGCTGACAGGCTGGTGACAAAGCATCAAGAGCCTGGAGTGGCAGGGGGTGGCAGAAAGAAGATCTGAAGATGTTCATCTCACCTTCCCCCTTTATAAGCTCAGACTCTTAAGTAAACATTGGGCCTTGATAGGTATCTGTCTTGGTCCTTCTGTTTCCTCCTACACAGCTCCAGCCTCCCACTCAGGAACCTGGTTCTTATGGCTGTGGGCGGCTACAAAAGATTCCTTAGTCTGTGGAAAAATTTAAAACAAGCTACTTTGCACAATACCTAAAGGAAATAAATGTGTGTGTTTCAATTACTTAAGATTAAAAACCATTATTAAATAACACAAAATAACATGTTTTCCTATTATAGCAGATTTAGTAATGAATGTTTCGAATAGTAGTGTTGCATCATAGTTTTTTTAGAGTCTCTTGTCCTTCATGGCTCTATAAACAATATTATAGACTATGTTTCATTCATATTCACATGCACTTCCTCATGTACAAATAGAATACGTTCCATATGCATGTGTGAGCACACATATCTGTGATTTCTAAAAATAAACCACAGACTCCTTACATTATGGTACATTTAAGTGTATTTAGAAATTTTGTAAACCTAACTAATAAATTTAGTAAGATTGATCTAATAGGGGTACAATTCTCAAATCAACATTTGAATTATTAAGTTCAACTGTACTGAAGTCTTTTTTTGTTTGTTTGTTTGTTTTGAGACAGGGTTTCTCTGTGTAGCCCTAGCTGTCCTGGAACTCACTCTGTAAACCAGACTGGCCTCGAACTCAGAAATCTGTCTGCCTCTGCCTCCCAAGTGCTGGGATTAAAGACGTGGGCAACCATGCCCGGCCTATACTGAAGTCTTATACTGGGATTTTTATCTAGAGCCTTTAAAATACTCTAAAAAATGAATTTCTGATTAAATCTTCCTTTGTCTCTTCCATTTTAACATCACAAAATTAAAATAAACAATAACTATCAAAGCAATACATTTTCAAAATGATGTAACACTTCATGGTGGGTCAAACACTGATCGATTATGTGACATAGAAGAGAGTGAAGGGGAATGTCAACTATCCACATAAAATCATTTAGACAGCATGTGTTAATGAATCTGAGAAATTATCTCCAGCACTTGTTCATCACTGCACATGCTGTTTGATGTGGAAATAATACTAGATAACACGGTTTTAAACCCACCATGCTATTCTCTCAATATCATTTCACAGGAGCTCATGTCTCTTCCTTTTCTTTCAGCCAGTCACTCAGCACAACCGCCAGGGTTTCCTATACATTCTTCAAACAGAATAATCTACCTGTTTACAATTATATATAATTGTACATATATACCTAATATACAATTATATATAGAAAGTTTATTTTTACAATCTGTGAGAGTCAAAATTAATTTTTCTTTGCTCAGCACTCAACAGTAGAGTAATGCAATAAAAAGCCTATCATTTTGAATGAAGAGTTCAGTGCAGTGAGAACTACTGGAAACAGCCCTGCTGTTCTACTCTACATAGAAGAACCAACACTCATCCTGGAGTTCTTGTAGCTTTCACAGAGCCACCTGTTCTCTATAGAACAGGGGCAGGACTCACCAAACTGGGAATTTCTTCAGTGATTCCTGATCCGGGTCCTAGATCTCCAACAAGACAAGAAACAGAGAGTGTCTGCTTTGAGTAGAAAGATAAATGAAGGTGTTATCAGATGCACAGCAAGTTAAGAATTCATAAAAATGGTAAGAAAATGACACTGGTTAAATACTCTTCTCTGTATGAGCAATTCTGAGTGTCTCTGAGAGATCTTCTTGAGTTGGCAGTGACTAATTCATGAGAACTATCCCCCTATTATTCACAGTTGTTTTATCTTATTAGCCAGGAAAATAGTCACAAGGACACTTAGCCAGACTCAGTAGTTATTCTGAGAAATCATAACAGAAACAAGTTCAGACATGGACATCTTATTACCTAACAGACTAATAAGTAGATGACTAGAAGTCTACATTCCATTAAAGTTACATAACATCTCATTTAAGCAAGGTAAGTCACTCATCCCCACCTCCTTCTCATGTTACACTTAGTGAGTTCCAGTGCATACAGAGTTACACAGTGAGACCATGTCTCAAGAGAACAAAACAAAAACAAAGAAAAAGGGAAAACCAAATAATAAATTGAAAAGGAGTAATCAACAAACTTTCTAGAGAAAGGATACAGTTTTATGGTCTTGAGTCTGGAAAAGATTTCTCAGATACAACAGCAAAAATAAATAAATAAATAAATAAATAAATAAATAAATAAATAAGGCAAATTGTTTTGAAAATGTTTAAAGGAGACTGAAACAAGCTATACAAGTTTGCACTCCCACAAGCAATGGATAACTGTTTCCCTCTCGCCACACCCTCCTAGGATGAGCTGTCTCTTGTTTTACTGAAATTACTCATTTGGACAGGTACAAGATGAAATAAGGAAACAGGGTTGATTTTCATTTCCCTGATGGCTAAGGACTTGAATATTTAAGTGCTTCCCCACCCTTTGAAAAATTCCTCTTTATAGCATTCTCTGTCAGATCTACAGCCCACTTTTTTTTTTCCGTGATAGTTGGCAAAAATATTTTCCTCCTTTTTCCTCATTAATTTAATTATTTGTTCAGGACATCCCGATCACTGCCCCCCTCCGTAATTTCTTACTTTTTTTTTCCTTTATTGCATATTTCCTTTAGGTCTCCCCTCTGGAATCCTCCATTCCATCCCCTCTCACTCTGCCTCTATGAGGATGCTCCCCCACCCACACACCCACTCCTTCCCTGGCATTCACTTACACTGAGGCATCAAACCCCTACAGGATCAAGGGCTGCTCCTCCCACTAATGTCCAACAAGGCCATCCTCTGCAACATACACTGCAAGAGCCATGAGTCACTCTATGTGTATTCTTTGGTGGGTGGTCTAGCCCCCGGGAGCTCCAGGGGTCTGGACAATTAATACTGTTGCACGCCTCTCAGCTCCTTCAGCCCTTTCTCCAACGCATTCACTGGAGACCCTGTGCTCAGTCCAATGGTTGGCTGAGAGCATCCACCTCTGTATTTGTCAGGTTTGCTAGAGCCTTTCAGGAGACTATCAAGCTCCTGTCAGCAAGAACTTACCAGCATCCTCAATAGTGTCCGGGTTTGGTGACTGTATGTGGGTTGGATCCCGAGGTGGGGCAGTCTTTGAATGGCCTTTCCTTCAGTCTCTCCTCCACACTTTGTCGCCATATTTCCTCCTATGAGTATTTTGTTCCCTCTTCTAAGAGGGACCGAAGCATCCACATTTTGGTCTTCCTTCTTCTTGACCTTCATGTGGTCTGTCAATATTACCATAGGTATTCCAAGGTTTGGAGCTAATATCCACTTATCAGTGAGTGCATGCCGTGTGTTTTTTTTGTGATTGTGTTACTTCACTCAGGATGATATTTTCAAGTTGCAATTATTTGTCTTAGAATTTCATGAATTAATATTTTAATAGCTGAGTAGCACTCCATTGTGTAAATGAACTATATATTCTGTATCCATTCCTCTGTTGAGGGAAATCTGGGTCCTTTCTAGCTTCTGGCTATTATAAATATGACTGCCATGAACATAGTGGAGCATTTGTCCTTATTTTTTTAAACAAAAATAAAGAGCTTTCTGCTTTTTATAGGAGCTTTTTTATAAGATTTATTTATTAATCTCATATATGTCGGCACACTGTCTCTATCTTCAGACACACCAGAAGAGGGCATCATATACCCATTACAGATGGTTGTGAGCCACCATGCAGTTGCTGAAAATTGAACTCTGGACCTCTGGAAGAGCAGTCAGTGCTCTTAAACACTGAGCCATCTCTGCAGCTCTTATTACATGTTGGAGCATTTTCTGGGTATATGCCCAGTAGAGTTATAGCTGGCTCCTCAGGTAGTACTATGTCCAATTTTCTGGGGAACCACCAGATTGATTTCCAGAGTGGTTGTACCAGCTTGTAATCTCACCAGCAATGGATGAGTATTGCTCTATCTCTACATTCTCAGCAGCAACTGCTGTCATCTGAATTTTTGAACATAGCCATTCTAATTGGAGGGAGGTGGAATCTCAGGGTCGTTTTGATTTGCATTTCCCTGATGAATTTGCATTCCATTCATGAATTAAACAAATGACACACAGCACTTTGTAATGATGTCCCATTAAAGAAACATGTTTATTATATTTACAATAGTGAAATTAAATCAAGTGTTATTTTCTTAGAAAAAACAGAACAATAAATAATTTTGCAAATGAAAATACAAAATCAGAAATTAGGTATGAAAACTATTAAATGCTTGGATGTACTACTAAAGATGTTATTTAGAAGTGATAGTTTGGCATCTCTACATTAAAAACATTGAATTGATCTTTTGGGTAGTCATTTTCTTCTTCATATTTTGTGCTTGAATGGGCAATGGATCCTTTTTTTCCCAGCCTTGGTGACCTTTAAATAGACAGGTAGAGATTCAATAAGATCCAAGCAATTGAAATAAAGCACTGTTTATATTTCTCCAGTCACCCATCCTTGCCTATTCCTCTCAGGAGCCATATATGACCTTTTGCCTTCTCAAAGGCTGCCGATTATCTCTGCTTCATCTCCTTCAGTGTATTGCCTTATTTTGACCCACCCCTTTCTGTCTATGTGGCTCTTGAAGAGATGGATATTCTTGATCAACTTGAGTTTACTAGGGTAGATTAGCTGTTTCCCAGATATGGTGAGGTGTATCATAACACAAAAGAAAAACAATTGATTTATCTTATTTTATACATTGTTTAGAATACAAAAAGACTCCACAAAACAAATAAAATCAAACAAACTGAGAAACTGGAACAGCAACAACAAAACAGAGCTGGAGAGATGGCTCAGTGGTTATGAGCACTGACTGCTCTTCCAAAGGTCCTGAGTTCAATTCTCAGCAACCATATGGTGGTCACAACCATCTGAAATGGGATCTGATACCCTCTTCTGCTGTATCTGAAGACAGTGACAGTGTACTAATATACATAAAATAAATAAATAAATCTTTAAAGGAAAACACACAAGCAAAATGAAAAAAGACCAGAGTAAAACTACATGAAACCTTGGTTCTCTACTGCACTGAGTTACGAGGTTGAGTGGGAACTCATTGACTCTTGCGTTGGTGGATCTTGAAAACAGAACAACTAATATGTACGCACCTGTGTCAAAATGCAGCACTTGTATTTGCACTGCTGTATCTGGGGTATACATTCTGTTAAAGCCACCTCTTATATTTCAACATACTTATTTCACAAGAGTCCCTTGATAATTATGTCTGTCATGAACTATGTTGACACTGACTCTCTTCCTCTTTTAAATGTTCTACATCTGTGTTTCATGTAGCTTCCAACTTATCTTGACCTCTCCATTTGTTTATCTTAATTTGTAGAATAATTTACCTCTAGTTATTGCTCCACAATCATGTGATCTATAGCCTCCATCACTGATCTGTGTATTCATCTTGTCTAACAATCTGCATGCAGTGCCAGACAGCATAGGTAGATTTCAGTTCCACTACTCACTGTCTTTGTCAGTAAGTATTCCTGAGCACTTGAAGCTACAGCTATGAAATAGAAAGAATTCCTATCTTTCTATTGCTGTTTAATGTCCCAGATCATAGTAAATATTTTGTAGGTGTTCTCTTTTAGTATAAATGTAACATCTATTTTACATTTTTAAGATATATTCCAACTCTAAGTCCAAGAGTATCCCGAAATTTAAAGATGCACATAAAATTATGTTTCATCTCAGAACTGTTTGTACAGATCTCTAAGTCTCTATAAAGATTTATAGATATTTACTAAATTTCCTATAGGCAGTTGAAAAATTAACATCAACCTGAGCATATTTCCACCCCCATAGGTCATGTTCTTCTTTCCCAGTGTTAGTATCAGCATCATTTATCAGATTTCATAATGTTATCTCTCAATTGCTTTGGATGTTCTTTGCATGTATTTTTCTCTCTCACAACCATTACCAAGCTTTTATAAAACCATAGGGGGCTTTATTCTTAAACAGTATTCACCTCCATTGATCAAAGCCCCATTTATCTTTCCTCTGCTTAGTACAATTATGAAATAGCTTTTGAGATATATTTGTAAAGTAGCTGCCTGATTTTTGAAGTCATAGCCTTTTCAAGTTTTAGTGGTACATATCTATGCTGATTTTCAAACTACCTAAGATTTCATAAGCAGCTTATAAAGTTCCTCTACATTTAATGTAAATATATACTGCATTGCATATAAGAGCTCATAATTGTGTTCAATGAATATTGCTGCCTCCAAATAAAGTTTCTTTGCAACACAAAATTTCATGACAGTACAAAGATTCTTTTCACTAATGTGTCAAAATGTCCAAGCATCCATCCTCATAAAACCTTTAACATGTATCTGTTCTACAATGAATGATGCATTTCCTTATTTCTGACAATGATACATTTATTTAACCCTTTAAGCAGTCCTTTGGACTCATGTTATTAGAGTTCTTGTCTTCTATATGTAGTTAAATTAATAGTGTCAATCCATACTCAGGTAGATTTTCAAATCATTTATATTTCATAGGTCTCTCTCTCTCTCTCTCTCTCTCTCTCTCTCTCTCTCTCTCTCTCTCTGTGTGTGTGTGTGTGTGTGTGTGTGTGTGTCTTCACAGAGTTAAGGAAATAGAACCTACTCATTTCTTATGATGTTCTAGACAGCATAACTTACATTGTTTCTAGTGAAATCGAGATTTAAATTTCGACTTTCTCCAGGACCAGGCAACTACTAATTCTTAAAGCTGTCAATTCAAAGCACATGTGACATATTCAACATCCTTGCTCTTAATCACGTGGAAATCTATTTTCCATACCATTCAGACTTCTTCATATATCTTGTTATTTAGCGTATATGGAATGTTTTTCGATTATTTCTCCAATAGAAATGAGTATAAGGGCATTATCTGAATTCATTCTTCCAGATACAAAGTTGTCTGTGTCACATATTGAAAACTTCATGTTCAGAGTCTTAAAGCAAATGTCAATTTCCTTTTTGACAAATCCATTTGCTCTCTACACCCTACCTTGATTGCTTTCACTGCTTGTTTTCTGTTTTAAGGTGAAAGTAGAAGGATTGGAATTTATCTCCTTCCTTACAGTTGATGTAGGATCATCTAGACTTTCTGTCATTTCCTCTTTGCTGAATATATATCAATGCTTAATCCATAGCTTACACTAGTGAAACAGCATCAAAGACACAACCTTTGATACCATCTCCCATTAGTCAATGATGTTTTTACTTGTCCCACATAAAATGAGAAAAACCTTCCTACCCTTGAAGCCCATGTACCTCAGCCAAGATTTCCTCATTCCTATTTTATACATTCTCTTAAAAATCCAAAATTTTATCACATTGCTTGTTGGTCATGTTTTGTGTAAAATACACTCAAATAATAGAAAAGTAAAAGGAATTCTGACATAAACTTGTGAAATGAGATTTCAATTTTCTAAAATCAATTGTGGATTTTAACTTTCTAAAATCTTTTTTACCCAACTCAATAATAAAATGATTTGATATTTCACTTTAATCCTGTATTAAATGCTTAGGAATAAAGAAAAAATTAAAAATTACTAAATATACACTCTTGAAGAATTGTTTAGTTTTTCTAATCATCAGAGAAAGTTAAATAAACATTCTATAAAATTTAAATAAAAACTATAGTTATGGATGTTATATGCACTTATAATGTTTATTATTACACCTATAAGAAATTCTGAACCGGGCGTGGTGGTACGCATTTTTAATCCCAGCACTCAGGAGGCAGAGGCAGGCTGATTTCTGATTTTGAGCCAGCCTGGTCTAAAAAGTGAGTTCCAGGAGAGCCAGGGCTATACAGAGAAACCCTGTCTCGAAAAACCAAAAAAAAAAAAAAAAAAAAAGATAGATAGTAAAAAAGATAGAAAGAAAGATAGAAAGAAAGAAAGAAAGAAATCTGAAAAGTATTCAGAGAAGCAGGAAATATAACACATTATTTGAAAAAAGTATAATTTAGTGTACACATTATAGAAAATAATATAGAAATCCCTTAAATATAAAATGCACAACCAGTATACTCTACTTCTTCAAAAAACTGGCTATATAACCAAAGAAGATGAAACAGCTATACACAGAAGACAATTACAATTGCATATTTATTATATCATTATTCACTATAGTTGAAAAACAGAATAAGGTAACTATCTTTTAGTGGATGAGTTAATGAGGAAAATGAGAACCCAGGTACTATGGTACATGCATCAAAGTCCAGTACTGGAGAAGTAGAGAAAGCAAGATCAAGAGTGCATGCCCATTCTCAATTGTGAGACTCAATCACAAAATAAATGAAACACACAGACACACACACACACACACACACACACACACACGCACACTCAGACACAAAAACACTTGCATGGTAAGTATACATTAAAAGGTCAAGGAGAAGCATCTGCTGTCAAGTTTTTATGACCTGAGCTTAGATCCCTGGAACTTTTATTAAGAAACAACCCCCAAGTTGCCCTGTGATTTCCACATAATACCCTGATTTGTATATAACTTCTCACATCCTCCCCCAAAACACAGAAGTAGTCATTAGCCATTCAAAGCAATGTATTTCTGTCCTTTGAATGAATTGAATGAAACTGGAGATAAATATGTTCAGTAAAACATGGCAGATACAGAAAGACAAACATCTCATGTTTTCGTTATTTACAAAAATAAACTTTGTAGATGAATGAAGTGAAATAGTGGTCAGTAGAGATGGGGAAGAGGCAGCAGAAGGAGAAACATGAAGACCTTCAATAAAGGACATCAGAAAGCAGCATAAGTTTCATCGCAAAAACATGAAATCCTAGCACATACAATTACTGATTGTTGAAGACATGAAGTTTGTTACTTGGACTAGACTACTACACATTGTATGTGCATATTCTTTATAATGTGCCATATAAGCTAGAAAAATTAATAAATCATTTAAAATAAAATATAAAAGTATACAGCACTTATGAGGCAGGGATTGCTTGATATCTTTAAATTTGAGGCAATCCTGGTTCTAAGACAATCAATGTGACATAGTGAGACCTTGTCTAAAAAACAACAACCAAACAGATTAAACAAAACAAGTTTAATTTTGCCCCATTAGCATTCACCTCCAGCATGGAATGAAGAAGAGAGTATGACAAATATTGTCTCTAACATCTGATACAGAAGGGAGCTAAAAGAGAGCTAAACATAAAAATGTCAAGACACTCTATTTAAATAACTTTATTTCCAAAACTGGAACATTTTCTTCTACAGGATAATGAGAGTTTTCATATTTTGTATAAATCTCTGTTTTGCATATTCACAAAACTGGAAAGTATATTCATGTTGAAGTGTGGTTTTCATTTAACATTATTTTAGTTATCATTTTTCTTGTTTCTGTCTTGTCTTTTACTCAGTCATTCACCACAATTACCTTGCTCCCATGTCTTCTCTAGTGAAGATAACTGAAGACCAGTGTTAAACACTAACCCATGAAAAGTCATAGGAATTGAGGTCCCAATCCCATACCTACTTCCTGCCCCTCTGTCTCTACAAGGATGTCCCCACCCACCAACCCCCACCGCAGCAGACCTCCCCATTTCGTGGGGCCTCCAGTCTCTTGAGGGCTAGGTGCATCTTCTCTGACTGAACCCAGACCAACAGTCCTCTGCTGGATATGTGTTGGGGGCCTCATATCAGTTGGTGTATGCTGCCTGGTTGGTGTTCAAATGACTGGGAGATCTTGGGGGTCCAGGTTAAATGAGACTGCTGGTCCTCCTACAGGGTCACTATCCTCCCCAGGTTCTTCCAGCTTTTCCCTAATTCAACCACAGGGGTCAGCATCTTCTGTCTATTCTGCATCTGACTCTTTCAGCTGCTTGTTGGGTCTCTGAGAGGGCAGTCATGACAGGTTCATGAGCGCTCAGTATCCTCAGTCATGAAGTCAGGCCTTGGGGTCTCCCCTTGAGCTGGATCCCACTTTGGGACTACCCCTGGACCTCCTTTTCCTCAGGCTCCTCTCCATTTCCATCCATACAGTCCTTTCAGACAGGAAAAATTATGGGTCAGTTTGACTGTGGAATGGCACTCTATTCTAATTGGTTTACATAAGTTTAATTATATTGTGGGTTTTATTATTCACTTCTAAAGGATGTTTAATTCCTTCCTCCTTTTTGTTTTGATCCAGTTTTTATCCTGTAGAGAGGCTTTTATCTTCTCTGGGTGTAATGAAGTTCTTTGCCCACCTTTGCTCCCAAATAATTGCAGGACATTTCTATGCCCTCCATCCAGTTTTAGCTCCTGAGTAAATGACACAGACACTTAAATTTTGTTAATAAGCTACTGGCCGGTTGTAAGCTATTCTAACCTCTCAAAAGCTAATACTCGGACAAATGCCTCATTGCTTGCCAATCTGATGTTGTCTGGGGAGCTCTGGTCCATGTGTGACCACATATTGATTTCCTATTGTAACTTCATGGCAAACCTGCCTGGCCCCACCACATGTTCTCTCCACTCCTTCCTTTCTCTGTGTGCTCTTCTCTACTTTCTCTCCACCTGGAAACGTGGCTGGGATCTCAAGTTCATTCTTCCTCTCTCCTCTGCCCAATCATAGGCTAAATCAGATCTTTAATATCCCATCAGAGATGATGAAGAACAAATTTTACATAACAATGAGACCAGAGACACATTTCACTATGCCATCATCTGTACTGTAGACAAATATCTAGGCATAGAAATCAGCATCTGAATACACACTGTATCAGACCAACCCCGAAACATAGGCTTGTATACTTGCTGTTGTCTCTATTGTTGACTTGCAGATTTATTTACTGGGGGACACAGTAAATGCAGGGTGTTATTTCAAGTTTTCATCATCTGGTAATACTTGCCCTGTGTTCCAATATGTGGTAAGTTTTGAAGGAAGTTCCATGGTTTTCTAAGAAAGAATATATTCTTAGGTGTTTAGATAGCACTTTCTATAGATATCTGTTAAGTCAATTAGAATTATAATGTTATTTTACTCCAAAATTTCTCTGTAAATTTTTGTCTGAATGACTTGTTTATTGGTTAGAGTTGCAAATTGAATTCATCCACTTTCACTGTGCTAGGCTCAATATATAATTTTAGCTATAGTAATATTTCTTTTATGAAATTGAACACCATTATATATGGTTCATAAATGTTAAGACATAAAATTATTTTGGTATGATTTTCTTTAATGATTATACAAGGACCTTCATTTTTACTTCTAGCCAGATCAATTAGACAATAAAAGGAGGTCAAGGGGATACAAATTGGAAAGGAAGAAGTCAAAATATCACTATTTGCAGATGATATTATAGTATATATAAGTGACCTGAAAAATTCCATCAGGGAACTCCTAAACCTGATAAACAGCTTCAGTGAAGTAGCTGGATATAAAATTAACTCAAACAAATCAGTGGCCTTTCTCTACAGAAAGGATAAACAGGCTGAGAAAGAAATTAGGGAAACAACACCCTTCACAATAACCACAAATAATATAAAATACATTGATGTGACTCTAACTAAGGAAGTGAAATATCTGTATGATAAGAACTTCAAGTCCCTGAAGAAAGAAATTGAAGAAGATCTCAGATGATGGAAAGACCTCCCATGCTCATAGATTGGCAGAATTAATACAGTAAAAATGGCTATCTTGCTGAAAGCAATCTACAGATTCAATGCAATCCCCATCAAAATTCCAACTCAATTCTTCACCGAGATAGAACGGGCAATTTGCAAATTCATCTGGAATAATAAAAAAACTAGGATAGCAAAAACCATTCTCAACAAAAAAAGAACCTCTGGTGGAATCACCATGCCTGACCTTAAGCTGTACTACAGAGTAATTGTGATAAAAAGTGCATTGTACTGGTACAGCAACAGACATGTAGATCAATGGAATAGAATTGAAGATCCAGAAATGAATTCACACACCTATGGTCACTTGATCTTTGACAAGGGAGCTAAAACCATCCAGTGAAAAAATGACAGCATTTTCAACAAATGGTGCTGGCACAACTGGCAGTTATCATGTAGAAGAATTATGAATTGATCTATTCTTATCTCCTTGTACAAAGATCAAGTCTAAGTGGATTAAGGAACTCCACATAAAACCAGAGACTCTGAAACATATAGAGGAGAAAGTGGGGGAAAGCCTTGAAGATATGGGCATAGGGGCAAGTTTCCTGAACAGAAGAGCAATGGCTTGCATTGTAAGATCAAGAATTGACAAATATGACCTTATAAAATTGCAAAGCTTCTGTAAGGCTAAAGACACTGTCAATAAGACAAAAAGGCCACCAACAGATTGGGAAAGGATCTTTACCAATTCTAAATACAATAGAGGACTAATATCCAATATATACAAAGAACTCTAGAAGCTGGACTCCAGAAAATCCAATAAACTTATTTAAAAATGGGGTACAGAGCTAAACAAAGAATTCTCAACTGAGGAATACTGAATGTTTGAGAAGTACCTGAAAAAAATGCTCAATATCCTTAATCATTAGGGAAATGCAAATCAAAACAACCCTGAGATTCCACCTCACACCAACCAGAATGGCTAAGATCAAAAATTCAGGTGACAGCAGATGCTGGCGAGGATGTGGAGAAAGAGGAACACTCCTCCATTGCTGGTGGGATTGTAAGCTTGTACAAACACTCTGGAAATCAGTTTGGCAACTCATCAGAAAATTGGACATAGTACTACCAGAAGATCCAGCAGTGCCTCTCCTGAGCATATACCTAGAAGATGTTCCAAGTTGTAATTAGGATTCATGTTCCACTATGTTCATAGCAGCNTTATTTTTAATAGCTAGAAGCTGGAAAGAATCCAGATGTCCCTCAACAGAAGAATGGATACAGAAAATGTGGTACACTTACACAATGGAGCACTACTCAGCTATTAAAAACAATGAATTAGGTTGGGCTGTTGTAGTACAAGCTTTTAATCCCAGCATTCGGGAGGTAAAGACAGGCAGATCTCTGAGTTCGAGGCCAGCCTGATCTTCCAAGTGAGTTCCAGGACAGCCAGGACTACACAGAGAAACCCTGTCTCAGGAGCAAAAAAGAAAATCAGAAGTAAAAAAATAATGAATTTATGAAGTCTTAGGCACATGGATGTATCTTGAGGATATCATCCTGAGTGAGACAACCCAATCACAAAAGAACTCACATGATATGCACTCACGGATAAGTGGATATTAGCCCAGATACTTAGAATACCCAAGATACAATTTTCAAAACAAATAAAACTGAAGATGAAGGAAGACCAAAGTGTGGATACTCTGTTCCTTCTCTGAATGGGGAACAAAATACCCATGGAAGGAGTTACAGAGACAAAGGTTAGAGCAGAGCCTGAAGGAACGACCATCCAGAGACTGCCCCACTTGAGGGTCCACCACATAAACAACCACCAAACCCAGACACTAGGCAGATGCCAACAAAAGCCTGCTGTCAGTAGCCTGATATAGCTGTCTCCTGTGAGGCTCTGCCAGAAGTGGATGCTCACAGCCATACATTGAACAGAGCACAAGATCTCCAATGAATGAGTCAGAGAAATACCTAGGGAGCTGAAGGGGACTGAAGCCCCATAGATGGAACATCAATATGAACTAACTAGTATCCTCAGAGCTCCTTGGAACTATACCACCAATCAAAGAAAACACATGATGGAACTTGTGGCTCTAGCTATATATGTAGCAGAGGATGTCCTAGTTGGTCATCAATGTGAGGAGAAGCCCTTGGTCCTGTGAAGGTTCTATGCCCCAGTATAGGGGAATACCACGACCAGGAATGGAAGAGGGTGGGTTGGGGAGCAGTGAGAGGGGGGGGGGTAGGGGATTTTCATAGGGAAAACTAGGAAAGGGGATAACATTTGAAATACAAATAAAGAAAATATCTTATAAAAAATAAAAAAAGAAAGTCAGGAGTTATTTTAATAAGTCTGCCTTTATGTCTTAATCTTTTTTCCTTCCAGTTTTAAATATCTTTTCTTTGTTCTGTACAGTTAATGCTTGAATTATCATGTAACATGGAGTTTTTCTCTTCTGTCTCTTTCACATTCGGAATACTGCTTACACCTTTATAATCATCTCTTTCTTTAGCATAACAATTTATCTATGCTTTTGTTAAAATATTGTCTATGCCTTTCACCTGAGTTTCTTCTCCTTATCCTATGACCCTATGACTATTATTCATATGATTTTTTTCTTTGCCACGATATCTCAGAATTCCTAGATTTTCGATGTTTAGATTCTTTTAGATTTAGTTGTTTTTTTTTTTGTTTTGTTTTGTTTTGGATAGAGATATCCATTGCTTCTACCTTGCTTTCAAGACCTGAAATTCTTTCTTCCATGTCATTTAATCTGTTGGTGAGGCTTTCTGTTTAACTCCTACATTTTTCATTTTGAGTTTTACTTTAGGTTTCCTTTTGTTTAGTGAGTCTATCTCTTTGTTATATTCTCCTTTTATGTCTTTAATTGTTTTTCTTATTTAATCCAAATGTTTGTAGTTTCCTGGCCTTCCATGAGGTATTTATTTATATTTATTTTAAGGTCCTTGAGCATATTCACAATGACTAGTTTGAAGTCCTTGTCATGTCTTTCTGCTAAACTTCTCTTTTCAGTGTTTATTACAATAGAGTTTGTGGCTTATGGAGGAGATATACTGTATTGCTTATTTTTGTTTTTGATTTTGCATTGGGAACCAAGTATCTCTAGTTATGAAATGTGAGCTGGTTTTGGTGTAGATATCTGGTCCTACCTTTATTGGGTATGTATTTTTTTTATTTTTTATTTTGTTGCTGTTGCTTAAATCATAAAGATTAGACCAGAAAAATAATGCTTTGTTTTCAATTTTGGGGTTACTCTGAGTGTTGTTAATATTCAGACTCCAACTAGTCCAGAATTGGTGCAGTGGGTGATGCAACTGTTAGGTCAACACAGTGGTTCTCAACTTTTCTAAAGCCAAGACCTTTAATACTGTTCCTAATATGGTGATAACCCCTACCATAAAATTGGTACTTCAATGCTATAATTTTTCTATTTTTATGAATTATAATGCAAATATTAGAAATGCAGATGGTTTTAGGCAATCCCTGTCAACAGGTCATTCAACCCCCAAGGAATTGCAACCTGTAGGTTCAAAACAGATAGGAAGTAGAATAGGGTAGTTCCATAGTTCTATTCAATAGAACTTAGGGTCCAGCTCCAGCAAGATGAGCAGAGGCAAAAATAGGGTTACTTTGGTGACAGCTGTGGATGGTAGTAGGTCCCATTTGGAAGGAGGTAGGCTTTGTGGAGGAGCTGAAGCTGGAAGGCCGCAGCTGCTTTGATAGTCCTCTGATGAGCCCAGAGTGGAGGAGGCAAAGGAAGGCACAGGTAGCCAATGCGTATTTCAGTCAAGTATGGTGGCTGTGCAATGCCTGGTAAAGAGAAGTCTTTTGAGTCACCAGAGAGACACACAGGGATGGAGATGGGCTAGCAGGAATGACTGAATGGGGTTGAGTCTCTTTTCATGTTAACAGCATGGCCTTCACTACCAAACTAAGGTGAAAAATGAAATGAAATGAAAGAAAAAAGAAGGAAGGAAAGAAGGAAGGAAGAAAGGAAGAAAGAAAACTTGGGAATCTCTTCACTGGGATTAATATCATACTTCTATAAATGTTTCCAAGGGACAGTTTCTCCAAGGTCCACACAGTGACCCTAAGCTACTTGATAATAACAGCTAGGAAAGGATCTGTGTAAAGTTGTTACAGTGTGCATCACATCCCTGTGGAAATTCTTGTTTGCACAAATCATAGGTGTCTTTCTGCAAGGTGTTGTGAAAGTGCTCCTTCTCTGGCCTGCATGGAAATGACTCCCAGTTTGGGTAGATCCTTCAAGTTTTATGACAGAAAAAACAAAAGCCTGGTACAAAATATTTGAAAAAAAAATCATTGAAGCTGCACACTTGAGAACTGAAGACATGAGCTAAAATTATGCCATTTTCTCAACTTATATGGACAGTGTTCTAAACCGCCAGAGTTGATATAAGGGTCTTTGGCTTGAAAGACCCCCATTACAGGGGATATCCTTGCTCCAGTCCCAGGATGGAACGATGCCCCAATAATGGTTTCTTAGAGAAACCATTCTTGATGCAACATGCATGAGGTTTAATCAGGAAAAATCAACATGTTGAGGACGAGCTCATAGGAGATCGACTCAGCTGTTTTAACTGAGGGCTTTTAAAGGAAAGACCATAAGGGGGGGGGGGGGCAGTTCACAAAGAAGGTTGAGCTTACAGCTTTTCTCTGGAGGAGCTGTATGGCTCATTTATGGCGTAGGGGTCATAAGCTATCATTTGGTAAACACTACTGGTCTCAAACATGGGAAGATTGGGTGCCTCAAGTCCTAACTAAAAACAGTTGGTTCCCACTGTTCCCACTCTAACAATCCTGCCATCATTGTGCCCGGCATTCCACTTTTCCTTTTGCCCAAAAGTCATAGAAGAAACTGATAACAACATCACTGGTCTTTCTATGTAATTTTAATGGCAAAACTTCAGGCAGGAGAGAAGTTGAGTCTTTATGTAAGCATCAGAGGGACTGTTGTAAAAGTTTCCTCCCAGATCAAAATCTTTCACCTTAGAGGAAAGCTTGTTGAGACACAGGATGTTAAAAATATGCAGAACAGCAGGGTATTCTAAGAATCGGTGAAACCTCCCATACTGCCTAGAGGATCATTAAAGTAAGAATAAACACTTAGAGACTTCAAGAAGTCCCTGAAACAAGATGTAATAGTGTCCCCTCTCCCACATAAATGTATACGCTATCAGGCATTTTCATAGGAATCACCTAAATACACCTGGAAAAGTACAGATGAACCAAGCTGTCTGGAAAAGGCTCAGAGCCAGTGAACTTGCTGAGGAGGGCACTCTCTAATGGGTTGGAATGTCTGAAGGCTTTGAAGGGTATTCCAGTTTTCTAGCTGTTGTGAGCTGTCACTCACTTTTGGGTGGACTAGTGACATTGCTGACTTTGGCTCATTTCTGCTTCATAATTAATGCCTCATCAATATTCTTATAAGAACTAAGATAAAAATACATCCCAATGTGTTGCCTCCCTTCAGCTTTGAAGCAGGCTGGTTCAGATCTCACTGCCACTAGCACAGAGCCACCTGGGGTCGTACCTTCTGACTTGCCAGGCCGGTTCTATTGTATACATTTGCCACTGCTCTTCAAAGCATCGCCACTCCCTGCTGAGAGGCTCTTAACATATTCCAGAGACACCATCCTGCCTACAGGCTCTCATCTGAATGACAGGCTCCAAGAATGGGTGGTGGGGGAATGGCCTTCCCCTGCTATATAAGCTCAGAACTTTATTAATCTTGAGGGCCTTGATCAGAATATTTTTTGTCTTGGCCTTCTGTTCTTTCTTGCTTGTCTTTTCCCTTACAGCCCCAGCCTGCCTTTCAGGAGGACCCCGGTTCAGGTGAGGCCACAGGCGGTCCCACTCACCAATGTTTCACCAAACTGGACTTTGATTGTATCTGAACTTTGGTCTGGGGTAAATAGACATTTCTTCACATCTCCCCAGGAATATTGTCCTACAATGTATATATGTATATAGCTAGATTCGGCACTTCCATTCTTGTCTTCATTGCATAGCATTTGTAACACACACACACACACACACACACACACTTTAGGTTTATGTAAGATTCAAGTCTCTGTGTCAGGCTGCCATGGAAATGACACGTTCATTCTGTCTTTGTTCTGTGTTGTATCAGAACACTACAGATAGACCATTTTATAAGGAGAATAAATGCATTACTCACAGTTCTGGAAGCCTAGAAATCCAAAATCTAACCTTTGGTATTCAATTAGGTTTTTTTCTTTCTGTATCCTTTTTGTGAATATCGTGTGGTCAGTGGCTAAGCCACGGGTTTCCTAAATCTTGCCCTTTTATTCAAAGATTTCGAGTGAAGACAGATCTTTACAGAAGCAGTTAAACTTTATTCAAAGCAAAAATGACAGTTCAGATCAGAAAGCAATATTATGAGGAGCAATTGTGGGCCATATACGTAAATGTATTTATGGGGTCCAGGTTTTGCTTGGAGTTTCTTTCATGGAGTTCAAGAGGAGTAGTTGTTTCGCTGAAAGGATGTAACACAAGTGAGTCTTTAGTTCAATGGATCAGTTTAGATTAGGTAGGCCTTTACTCTTCATGCATGTCCCTTTCCACAGTGCACTTTACTTTGATTACATACACACAAGTACACATAGGAAGGAAGTGGTAAACAGGACATCCATCATAAAAGTTTACTTTAATGACACAGTTTGTCTGGATGTACATTTACTCAAACTAGTCTAGGCTGGTTCAGGCCATTTTCACATAGGTTTAATAGTCCCATGTCCAGTCCTTCACAAGTTCAGGCCACTGGGAGGGAGGAGGGGAGTGAGACTTGGGAAGTTTTGACTGTGCTTACCATATGCCATCTCTGGGTAGGGAATCAAAGGACACCACTCTGGGAGTGGGGAATTGCCATCTGCTGTCCTAGGGAAAGCCAGAGATGACTGAGGGTGGGGCAGTGGGGAGAGAGGTGGGCCTGCAAGGAGGCCTGGGTCCTCAAGTTCTCAAGCTCTTGGGCACCCAGGCACTGCTAGGAGATGTGGAAAAGCTGAGAATGGAGTTGGGGCCCACAGGCTGGATCTAGCCCTGGGCTGAAGGTGAAAAGAGAGGAGAGTTCCAGCTAGATTCTGCAGGGATAGATTCCTTGGCTTGGCAGCAGCTAGCTTAGGTGGGTGGTTGTGGCTGGGAGTGTAGAAGGCCATTTCATGGGAGGTTAGACAGCAGTGCTTTAAGCAAAGGCCTTCTCCATTGATCTCCACAGCAGATGCAGATGAAAAGAGGCAGCCCATGATTTTAAGGCATTGTCATGGTGAAAAGTGGAGGAGTAAAATAATACCCTTCTTCTTAGCGTGAGCCTGAAGTTAAACACCTTTTATAAGGAGGAATGTCTGGGAAGGAAAGCTTAATTGGCTAAGCCTCCAGGCCTTTAGGCACGTCATTAAAGTGGAGATCTGCTATGGTCATGTCCTCTAGTTATGGATGGGCATGTGATGCTGCCCTTAGTTGACTGATGGCCACAAATCTATGAAGGACTGTGGCCTCATGCCAGGAGCCTGGTGTCCAGGAGCATGGCAAAAAGCCTTCTATCCCTTCAGGGTCATCAAGGTTTCTAAGATTTGCTCAAGCAGGAATCAGACTGCCTTTCTCAGTCCTACATTTCATGGTAGCAAGAAGGATCTGAATATAAATAAGGTTTTAATGAAGGTATTTCTAAGGACAATAATCATCTTCAAGGTTCACAATATGTATATTTGCAATCTTATGTATGTGGGTGCCATGTTGCCAACAGGTTTCAGGTGTATTGTTTGAAGAATGTTGTGTGTACACAGTTGATATGGATAATGATGTCTGACTAGAAAGTGCATTGTGATTATAGGACAAGAAAAGTGGAGTTTCAAGGTGCAAATCAATAGTCTGTCTCACCCTGACATGCTGGAAGAGCAAAGCTAAAGCAAAACAAATTATAAAAGAATGCCACACTCACTTCAGTGGTGATTCGCATTACAGGTTTGGAAACCTGGAAGCAGTACTGAGGAAGAGTTTCAAGGAAACTCAGCCTCCTGAAGCCTTGGCATTCCAATAACCCATATACTCAAACCTTATCCACATGTTAGTATGGTGTATGCTCTCTTTCAGTATTATAGTGCCTTTAAAGATTGAATTTGTATCATAGATGAGTTTCCACCAGTGTTCCAACATCCTAGAAATTCCTTGAAGCCAACTGAGGTTGGAATTCAGTAGGATTCAGTGAGAAGGTTGCCTATTCATTAACATTCAAATTTACTTCTAGTAAAGACCAGTGAAACTACTCAGGCATTACAAAGAACAGAGCCAGAATAGCTCAGGGCTTGTCTGCAGAGTGATTACCGAGGACAGGGAATACACATTGGCCTGGTGAAAAGGTGGGTTTTAAATCCTCCTGAAACAGGTGTTTTTCTGCTAGGCCCAAAGGAACAGCATAATCAAGGATTTACTGGGAACCCCTTGTGCTGGGGGTTAACAATTGACACCTGGCTTCCTCCTCAAGCTGCCTGGTCCTCCCTGGTCTTTTGATGTATACAATCCTTTGTCTTGTGTCACTGTAATATCCCGACTGGCTTCCCTTCTTTGTTCTGTATTAAAAGTTTGATGCTCAATTTGAACATTACATTCAGATTCTACACACTCTCTCTCTTGTGTGGACTCTGTTTATCAATCCACCGAGTCCATGAGTGCCTGCCACCAGAGACCCGTTCCACAAAGATAGGAGACCCCCAAAAAGGAGGTAGTCTGTGGCAGAATGGCCTTCGAACAGGGACACCTGGGCAGGTTAGTCTTCATTTCTTTCTCCTTCTTTTTTCTTTTTCTGCTTTAATTTCTTAGGCATGGATAGGATTTCGTCAACCATGCTGCAGACGGGCTGTTAGGATTGGACCAGTTAAGGATGAAAAATTAAGTCTTTCATGGGGCAGTCTTGACATTAAAAGCGTGTTTAGACATCTCACCAGCCATAGTAAAGGCCTACACTGTAGTGATGAAAGCAGGGAAACTCAGTGCCAATTTTAAGAAAACCTCTGAAAATGAAGAGCTTTCTCAGGGGAATGAAAGCTACATGTTTCAGTTGTAAGAAACCAGGGCACCTGAGGAAGGATTGTAAAAATCCCTGGGGGGGGGGGGGAGAAGGGCCTTTCTCCAGGTCTCTGCCCATGCTGTGGTGGAACCTTGGAGAAATCATTGTAATTCAAAGTCCCATAATGATGGGATTCTGCTCATTAAAGAAGCAGGTAAGACAAAATCTAAAGGGGCAGTCTCTTAGCCCGGTTCAGAAACTGTGGACCTCACTATAGGACGCAGCCTCAGTTATAAGAAAAACTTCAAGTT
>NW_018391696.1:0-3154 GCF_900095145.1 Mus pahari
AATTCATCACCATTCTCAACAAAAACAACAAACAATTTAAATCACATATAAAATGAATCTCCCAAATAGTCTTGAAATTCATTTTCTATATTGTGCAGCGATTACTGAAGCTACATTTTAAGTAAAACAAAGACATAAAACTCTGTGTTTCTTTTATAATCCCTTAGTGAAGATTTTTATTTCCTTGGAAGTGTAGAGAAATACTTTTATATTTCTCATTAAATTGTTCAACACAATCATACACAGGGTAATGTATTATATTAGTAGAAAAATATATAATAAGGATAAATCATGTATACCTTTTCCATCAAGAATTTCGTATACACAAAGTTAGAACACTGTTCAACTTGCACTAAATTACAGCAGTAGAGGATGATTTTCACCTATGAAAAACAGGGAAATGTGAAGAATTGGACTGTATGTTATAGAAATGGACCACTGTGGTAGATTTATGATGAAGAAGGATCTCCCTCATCCAAGCTTCCTAGAGCTTTAGGTTCTAACAAAGTATAGCTAGACATGTCAAGGCCTGAAGTATGTCTCCCCATCCACAGCACTTTACTTGCAGTGGAAGAGAGAAATCTCTAGCTTTGGAAGGAGAAGGTGCCAAGGGGGCATCCCCTGTGTCAAAAGCGAGACTATAGGAAAGGGCACTTCAGAAACTGGTCAATTTGGGGCAAACTGGTTAGCATTTAGGCCATGGTAGTTCCCAGTGACATCATCAGTCACATCACTGAACAATCTCTTGTATCCAGAACTCTAGCATCTTCTATGATGTCACCAGTGTTGTCGTGATGCAAACTGGATGTGGGCTATTCCTTCAGAGCCTATTGGTTTCAGAATCAGGCATGTTGTCTATGCTACTCAGGCTATTTTGGAGGAAGAATAGAATATACACAGAGACCAGACCAAGGCATAAAGAGGAGGGTCTTCTGATATGTTGTAAAACAGGAAGAAAGGAATGGTAATGGGGAAGGCACAGTGAGTCCTAGGCAGGGGTTTGGGAGCATCTTGGAGGAGGTGGGCTAAAGCTGGTCCTTTCAGGAATATGGCTTGGGCTCTGGAGCCTCAACATTCCTCAATATCAGACCCTTGATCAAGACTTTCTGATTATATGTTTTGCAGAGAGACAGGAATTGACAAGCCTGCAGTAGCCAGTGAGAATTGATGCCAGAAAGAAGCTCTGTGAGAATAACATAGTGTTTGTCTCAGGATAAACTCTTGAAGAACTTCACACTCAATAGGGTAGGTTGCATGAGACCGTGATGCCAAAATCAGAGAGTGTTATTTCCCTATTCATGTATCCAGGTCTCAGACACTTTGGTCTTGAACACACATAATGTGGCATGAATCACAGTCTGGGGCAAGGTTAGTATTGTGTTAGCATTCATCCATGCATTTTAAGAAGCATGAACTGGTGTTGGCTTGTGGTAGATTCTAGGTGCTAGTATTTATGACCAGTCTTACTTATGGTAATCAGTATAGACTACAGGTCATACCTGTATCAAAGAGTGCAAGCGTGAATGTGTATGGGAAAGAGGGGAGTAAGCGAGAGTGTCCATGTCCCATCTGAGTTCTGGTGCTCTGGGCAGGCAGACACAGGAGTGCTGCCAAATGTTTTTCATGTAGCCCCAGGTGGACATCTGACTGTGTTAAGCCAATTACCCCACATGACAGGTGGTGGACAAGGGGCAGCCCCCTGGACCAAGTTCTCAGTCACAGCAGGCCTTGATGATCAGAGACAGTCAATGGTTTTAGAGCTTTATTGTAGAAAGGAAGAGGGTAAGAGAAAAGGTAGAAGGAGAGAGAGACTGGCCATGGCCATGTAGAGAGGGGGAAGAGAACGAGAAAAGCTAGAGTGTAAGAAAGGTGAAAACTAAAGAGAGAGAGGAGGGGCCAAACAGCCCTTCTTATAGTGGGCTTGCTATCCTGATGTTGCTTGATAACTGTGGGAAGGAGTCTAGCCAGAAGGCCAGAAGCTTGGGACATTGTCTACATGACTGCTAGCCATTATACTCTCCTGTGGGGGCTGTGGAGGCAGTAACTTCGACAGGAGCCAGGGTTACAGGAGACATTATCGAAAACCTTCTGTCCCATGTAGGTGGAAATTACCACCACCGGGTATAACTGAGCTACAATACCTCAGCTCAACTGGAGACCAGACTCTGTACATAGCCCATTGCCCCACAAAAGAGATATGAGCTGAAAATATCCTCCAATTCTTCTTGCCTGGGCATTTCACGGCTGGGGGATTACAGCATGGAGTGAGAAGTATGTTTATTAATGGTGGTTGGTAAGAGGGACAGAGTTTAGGAACCCAGTTTGAAGATAGCATTCCTGCTCTCTCAGGGATTCAATGTGTCTCTAGAATCCCCACTTGCTCAGATGTCCATTTGGTCTTGGTCTCTCCTCTCCCTGTCCTAATATCTTTACAAGTTTACTTGTGTTTATCTAAATACTGGGTCTGTTGAGAAGGCTCATTCCAACCCTCCACCATCACTGAATAAGAGCAGAGGATGAAGAGTTTGGAGAAGCTGAAAACTGTTATCTAGAAGATGACAAATAAGAGAAACAAACTCCAGGGAATCCTGGCCAATTACCCCAATGAGGATTTAGAGAACAGGTAGTCAATATTTGTAGTTCTTTGATGAATATCTTGGGCCATCTCTGTTAACCCTGGATTTCCTCACACCACAGTAGGCTAAAACTCATTTTGAAAATTAGATTTTAGAAAAAGAATTTGAAGTTTGGATAGAAGTGAAATGGGGTCACAGGCTCTTTTCATTCATCAAAAGGAAAATCAGTGCCTGTGGCATAAATCAAGGTCTGATGATAAAGGTAGTAGTATGTGAGTTCTTGTCATGCCCTTTAAGAATCATGGACAGGTGTTGGTGTGTGGGAGGAGTTAGGTGCTGGTGCCTACTCTTTGTGTAACATATCTGGAGGTGTTTGTGGTGTAATTGTTCCAGTTAACAGCAGGAGGGACATGGACCCACTTATATTCTATTAGTGTGTGAGTGGAATGTCTTCTGGTTATCACTACTATTCTCAAAATTTGTTCAATATACTCTGAGATAATGCCACATCATTGTATTTATTTGCCATTCTGGTTGAATATGTGTGTGTGTGTGTGTGTGTGTGTGTGTGTGTGTGT
>NW_018391697.1:0-2910 GCF_900095145.1 Mus pahari
GAGAATCTTAATTTATCTAGGTTCACTGATGGCCACCACTTCATTAATCATTCTCTTTCCTTTCTTTGACTTCCAGCTTGGTCTTCTCTAGTATGGGACTCTGTGATTCAATCGTTTTATGGATCCAGAAGCATGAGAATAATTTATTTTCCTTCTCTTCACTCCTTCATTTGGTTATAACATGGTGCATGTTTGAAGAACAAGAATTTTTTTTACTTCTCTCTGTATTCATTGTCAGTGCTTCTGCTTTGGCCAACCTCTTTCACAGCCAACTTATCATTAATAGTTCCAATGGGGTAATGAACTTTAGCCATCAACTTGATAGGCTTGGTACCCAGGTGCTTGGTCAGACATTTGTCCAAATACACATTTGATACTATTTTTAAGACATTCTTGACATTTAGACTGACAGTCTTCCAAAGCAAATTCCTAATATTGATTTCCCTTGTCTAATCAGTTAAAGGCCTTAAGAAAAAAGCTTAAGTTTCTCTGGAAAAGGAAAGGGTTTGGAACTCTAGACCTCTAGACTACAATATCAACTCTTATCAGTATTTTTAAGCTGCTCACCTACTTTACTTGTATGAGGAAATTCCTTAATCTATTATTTTATACACATGTATATATGCATATATAATTATGGAAGTATAGATATATAACACCTTTGTATGTATAATTAAAAAGAAATCACGCATATAAAATTTATAATAAATATTTAAATATTAATTATATAAATATATGAACAGATAGTAAATATGTATATGTGTATGTGTATATATCAATGCATTGTTTGCATATATATAATAACCTGCTGTTCTGGAAAGAAGCTTATGAATACAATCACTAGCGAATTTCCTAATTTTCCATCTTCCAAGTCATGCTATATATAACCACCATAATCATATAACCAAATAAACTATTGTCTTCACCAAAACTTCAAAAGATTCTAGCCTCTAACTAGAAAAGAACCCAAGAGACTTGGGGAAAATGAAGCTTTATGGAAGTGGAATGCAGAAGAACAAACTGGAAAAAAAATATTGGGGCCCAAATGATATGAAAGGAACAGGGAGGCAAGATATAAGAGAACAAAGAAACAACACAGAATATGTATGAAAACGTGTTACCGTATTAATAAGATTCTTAAAATAAAAATAAAATCTTTTAAGACCNTAGGTGTGGCCTTTGTTCTCCTTCTCCCTCCCTCATGGTATTTTGTCTCTTTTGAAAATTTTGATCANACCCACACTCTACTGCNTCAAGACCCTGTGAGACAACCCCTACTTGCAATAAGTTTTTTCCCTTCACTGGTGTAGCATCTACTTTATGCTGCATACAACAAGCCATACTTTGTTAAGCCACTTCTAAAGAGCCTTACTGAATCTCAAGATCTAAGATCAGCACTAAAGCCCCACAGGACACTGTATATTTTAATCCACTGGTAAAAATGTTGTTAGGGTATGGTTTCCAACCATGAATATTGGAAGTAAATATTGGAAGTAAATAGCCACAGTGGTGTTCTTTTCTCCAAATGTCTAATTTTCCCTTGGATCATCAAACACAAGTCTGATACAAATGAAAGAAAATAACTAACAAACTTAGCTGAATGAACCTTCATCTTGTTTGAACTGTTGATGCAACTGGGTTCTAAACCTTATTTGACAGAGGCTATAGCTGAGACACACACCAAAAATATCNGGATCACAAATGCCAATGTGAAACTTTGAGTCCTAGGTTTGAAATTACAGAAAATGTTTAATATATCATGCATATTAAGATAGTCAACTTTTTAGGGTTTTTTTTTTAAATTGGAATAAAATGTGCTAGATACCATTGTGACATTTTCCAACAAAATGTTGTTTTGAGATCCTTTTTGTCCTATGTCTTCCACTCCCTGCTACCCATTTTCCCATGTAATCCCACCACTGATTTTTTTTTCTTTTGTGCCCCATCTGTCTTTTTTCCCATCTCTCCTTTCTCACCACCTTATTTAAGATGTATAATCAAGGAGAAGAGATAGCTGATGGGNTTAGCAGCTAGGGAATATCTCACCACTAGGGGTTCTCTGTTACAAAGTTCTTTCTAGCAATCCTTTTCATTTCCAAGTAAGCATAGAGTTGTCCATGTGTTCTATTGTATAGACTAAGTGCATAGANACTAAAACAAAGTTGAGATCATATCTATGTCAAGCAATTCCTTGGAACTTCCTAACACTAAGAATTCATGATTTTTGGCATAACACAACTGCTATGGAAATTAAAGTGGGAAAACATGGTATTGNGGAATCCAAATCCCCTGGATTCAAAAAAACAGTCACTTATCTTCTAAGCTGTATCACCATGGGCTAGCTACTNACTTATATGGGGATTCAGGACTTACTTTTAATGAAAACTAAGTTCTCTTCACTGGGTTGTTGTAAGGAATGGATGAGCTAATGAAAGTTAGCCTCCTTAGGATATGATATGACACATTGTAAGTACAGATTGTTGTTTTCTAAATCAACTAGGAATGTTAAGGAGGAGTGAATGGCATTTGTGGAAGTTTAATAACAGTAACTCCTACTGTCTCTCTCAGATTGATAGATGATAGATAGAAGGATAGATGATAGATTGTTGTTAGATGGATAGATGATGGATAGGTGATAGATAGACAGAGCATAGAGTGTTGTGGATAGCCCTGGGGCTAATTATATTTGATGTTAATTCCATTCTCCTGTGAAGGGCTGCAAACAAAGAATGAGTCAGCATTCAGGTGATTTCCTNTAAACCTGNTTCCCATCTTAATTTGTAAAATAAAGGAGAGTTGATGGTTGGGCAGATAAAGGGAAGGTGGTGCCCAAGGTTGGGAGAGAGAAGAAGGAAAAAATGGAAGAGGGAGTGGACGCAGAGGAGAAGGAAGAAGAAGAAAAGCAGAGCA
>NW_018391698.1:0-1046 GCF_900095145.1 Mus pahari
TCACTGTAGATTAAATGCAGATCTGACTGAAGAGGGCTAGACAGACTTGCATGTCNACATTTCTACCAAAGTCTCTGGAAGTATGGGTACTCCTGCCCACCACTTCACTTTCCTGTAGGATTATATATATCAAGCATCCTAGAAAATTTGGAGGTTCTCCGGCCTTAAGGTAAGATGCCAAGGGAAAGTTCTCCATTTCACCCATAAGAAGAAAAAGTGAAAAGNACCAACTAAAATAATGTGAATGAAAGTGTTTCTATTTCTCAGAGTGGTCCATACCTCACATGTTAAAGCAATCTTTTTCCCTCTAGCCTCCCAAGTAGCAAGGACTATAAGAGTGTGTCTTCCTGCCTGGNTAGGGTAATTTTTGAACATGATATTCTCATTAGATCTTTCAGGACTTCCTAAAAATATATAATACATAAAACATAATTTGATCACATAACTTTAAAGCTTAGAACCTACTGGAATGGCTTATCTTGATAATTACACCATCTATAGGCCACATCTTCAGGGAGCTCTGCAGGAATCAGGGGAGGGAATGCAGTAAACTTGCTGTCTCTGTAGAAGTGGGATTCTCCAGCTCATATCACCAGTGAGATGAGTAGCCAAGCACCATTTCATAGGGACATTTCAAATCATGACAATTTGTTTGCTTTGTTTTCCTTTTATAAGGTTGTGTGTGTGTGTGTGTGTGTGTGTGTGTGTGTGTGTGTGTGTGTTGATTTTTGAGGCAGAATTCAATAGGTAGCCCCAACTAGCCTGAAATTTTCTATATAACTCAAGCTGGTCTTTGAATAACTTTCTCCTGCCTCAGTCTTCCATGTTCTGGATTAGACGTTTGAGCAGCCAATCTAGGCACATCAGCCTTTCTGAGGAGTCTCAGCAGGATGAGATTCCCAGATTTGTGGTTCAGATAAACTGGGTAAACATAGCCCTNACATCATCTCTCACTTCCTTCTCATAAGGTCAAGTCACTGCTTGAAGAGAAAACCAATGAGAAATATGAAGTGTTCAAAGCTGTCGAGTATAAATCTCAAGTCGTC
>NW_018391698.1:3121-4558 GCF_900095145.1 Mus pahari
TTGCCCCAACTGTAGCTTTGTTTCTACCACTGGTCGTTAATTAAGGCACTTGCAAGTGGAAGACTCCATGCCCCAATCCATTGTTTGGATCTTGTTTTACTTTTTGAATTCCCAAGGCTTTTATCATCTCTATGTAAAGAAATCAGGGTGATCACACACACACACACACACACACACACACACACACACACACACACACACTCATTCACACAAACATTCACTCATGAAGAAGCCCAGATATGTGTATGCATTTACACACCCATAGTACCATATACAACAGTATACTTGGGATAGTAGCATTTGAAGATTAAGGTAAGGAGGGAAATCAGAGGACAGTGTCAACTGTAGAACACAAAACTTTTATGGTTCCAATAAGGAACAAAGTGGCAACTCTTAATCAGGATAGTCTAGGTCCCAGGATCCTGCCCCATCCCAAACAAAATAAAACAAAACTAAACAAAAACAACAAAAACCCACCAGGTCTATTACCTTGATGGTTCTTAGATTTCTTTCTTTCTTTCTTTCTTTCTTTCTTTCTTTCTTTCTTTCTTTCTTTCTTTCTTTCTTTCTTTTTTTTTCTTTACAAAGGAGGCAGCCTGGTGGGAAGTCACAAAGTAGGTTGTCAGACAACAGACATATAGGGACTATATAGTCCATATTTTTCAAATCAAATCTTAGTTTCTTTTCCCTTATCAAACTTTGTCCCAACTTAGAAGTCAGACAAATGAATCACCAAAAACATGGGCTGCCCTCTGCTCCTGTTCCAGNCATCATGAAAATAAAATGTAACTCTGGAATGTAATCTGTGCCAAGATTTTAATAGAAAGTAAAATAATTTAATCCCGATAGAGAAATGGATAAGTGGATAGGAGTGCTGGCCCCTCTTGCAGAGGACTTAGGTTTGGGTCTCAGCACCCACATGGCAGCTCACAACCATCTCTGAGTCCAGTTCGAGGGGATTTAACACCCTCTTCTGACATCTTCAGGCACTGTATACATGTGATGCACTTAAGTACAAGCAGGCAAAATATTTATACAAAAAATTGAACAGAATCTTTTACAAAGGGTATTAATAATACATCTAGGATATATGTTTTCTGCCACCCTGTTAGCTGCTATCTGTTAAATTAAGGGTTGATGGTTGGTCAGTTCACCGGTGCTGCCGTGGACCAGAGGCGTTGTTTCAGGAGAGCTTGGCACATCTCATCTGGACAAGAAAGAGTTGCTGTACAATTGAGATCCACGTGAACTAACTTCCTGCCTTCCTTCCCTCCTGCCTTCCTGCCTTCCTGCCCTCCTGCCTTCCTGCCTTCCTGCCTTCCTGCCTTCCTGCCTTCCTGCCTTCCTGCCCTCCTGCCCTCCTGCCCTCCTGCCCTCCTGCCCTCCTGCCCTCCTGCCTTCCTGCCTTCCTGCCTTCCTGCCTTCCTGCCTTCCTGC
>NW_018391699.1:0-4606 GCF_900095145.1 Mus pahari
TGTGTTTTCCTGTAATTCTATAAGGGATTTTTGTGTTTCCTCTTTAAGGACTTCTACTTGTTTAGCATTGTTTTCCTGTTGATCTTTAAGTCTTTCTACCTGTTTAGCAGTGTTCTCCTGTATTTCTTTAAGTGAGTTATTAATGCCCTTCTTAAAATCTTCTACTATCCTCATGAGATATGTCTTTAAATCTGAGTCTTGCTTTTCTGGTATGTTGGGGTACCCAGGACTGGCTAAAGTTGGAAGGCTGGGTTCTGATGATGGTGAGTGGTCTTAGTTTTTGTTAGTCAGATTCTTATGTTTGCCTTTTGCCATCTGGTAATCTCTGGTGTTAGTTGTTATATTTGTCTCTGGTTGGAGTTTTTTCCTCCTGTGATTCTGGTAGTCTCTGTCAGCAGTCCTGGGAGTAAAGCTCTCTCCTGATTCTCCTTGCTCAGAGTATTCTCTGCAAGCAAGCTCTCCTCTTTCAGGGAAGGTGCACAGAGTTCTGGCATTCAGACCTGCCTCCTGGCTGAAGATGTAGTTCGGAAATGGGACCTGTCCCAGAAGATGTGTTGCCTCTACAGTTTGCACACTCACCTGCAAAGACTAGTCTCTGAGGGACCCTGGACACAATATGGCTCTCTCACCTGCTCTGTCAGACAGAGCCCTCCTGGGTGGCCACCTCTCCTCTGACAGGGAGGGTGTCCGGAGCCCAAAACGGGGTCTGTCCCAGAAGCTGTGTCACTTCTGCAGTCTGCACTCTCAACTGTTCAGACAGGAGCCTGGGAAACCTGGAGCAAAGATGGCTCCCTCACCAGCTCAGGTTGTGAGAGCCCCCCCCCCGGCGGATACCTTTCCTCTGGCGGGGAAGGAGCCCAGATGTCTGGAGCCCAAAACGAGCTTTATGGCTTTAAGATAGGAACTTCTTCCATCTTTCTAGATCATATGGACTTTAAAGATTGGTGTGTATGCTTGTAATTGTTAATATCTCATAAATGTTTATACATGTCATTGTGATAATTGTTAGCCTGTATCTCTATGTGATATTCCTGTGTATTTTTCTATGTGCCACATATAAGCGGGTATTGTATATAATATATTACATGATAAATTTTCCACAAAGGGCTTAAATAAACCTGCAAGTTAAGGAAACACATGTGTCAACTTAGGTCAAATTCTATTCAATTTAAAAGAATTAAAAGAAATTAATGGGGCTGGTGAGATGGCTCAGTGGGTAAGAGCACCTGACTGTTCTTCCCAAGGTCCAGAGTTCAAATCCCAGCAACCACATGCTAGCTCATAACCATCCATAACAAGATCTGATGCCCTCTTCTGGAGTGTCTGAAGACAGCTACAGTGTCCTTACATATAATAAATAAATAAAAATCTTTTTAAAAAAAAGAAATTAATGATTATAACCTTATAATAATACTTCAGGACTGATTACAGATATTTAAAATAATGTCCATGTTTGTTCACTGATCTGTAAGGTTGATATTGTCCAAATAGTCAAAATCAGTTCAGAGATTCAGTAAAATCTCTAAAATATTTCAATGCATATACTCACAGAAATAGAAAAAGCAATCATAAATTGTATATAAATTCATAAATGATACAGGAAAACAAAAAGAATTCTTAACAAAAAGATATATAGACATAATAACTACCTGTCTTAGTTAGTGTTTCTATTGCCTTGATGAAGCTCAATGATGAAAAAGTAAGTTGTGGAGTAAAGTGTTTATTTTGTAAATGAATTTTTTAGACAATTTTTATTAGATATTTTCTTCATTTACATTTCAAATGCTATCCCCAGAGTCTCCTATACCCTCCCCCTGCCCTGTTCCCTAACCCACCCACTCCCACTTCCTGGCTCTGGCATTCTCCTGTAATGGGACATATAATCTTTGCAAGACCAAGGACCTCTCCTCCCAATGATGGCTGACTAGGCCATCTTCTACTACATGTGAAGCTAGAGATATGAGCTCTGGGAGTATGGGTTAGTTTATATTATTCCTCCTATAGGGTTGTAGACTCCTGCAGCTCCTTGAATACTTTCTCTAGCTCTTCCATTGGGGGCCCTGTGTTCCATCCAATAGATGACTGTGAGCATCCACTTCTGTATTTGCCAGGCACTGGAATAGCCTCTCAAAAGACAGCTATATCAGGGTTCTGTCAGCAAAATCTTGCTGACATATGCAATAGTGTCTGCGTTTGGTGGCTGATTATGGGATGGATCCTCTGGTGGGGCAGGCTCTGGATGGTCCTTCCTTCTGTCTCAGATTCAAACTTTGTAACTCTTTCCATGTGTATTTTGTTCCCCATTCTAAGGAGGAACGAATTATCCACACTTTGGTCTCTCTTCTTTTTGATTTTCATGTTGTAGAGGAATTTTAATTCATCAACATGGCTGCTCTGACAAGTGATGCTATCCAAGGCACAGGTCATGGTCTGGATGGAATATAGACACACCCTAAGTACCCACAGTTAATCCCAAACAATGATACCTAAGTGGAGAACAGTCAGTTGACTTCAAGCATTTGGATAGTTCAAAGTTAACTGAGTTAATTCAGTACATTGGAATTGAGCTTGTTTGTGAGTTCAGTTCAGTTGTACCAAGGAAGCAATTTTACCTGGACAATTTTACAGAGACAGGTTGCAGAGTGAACAAACTAGAAACAGGGGAAGACAGAACAAGCCAGAGGATAAGAAGGAGACAGAAGATTAGAACAAATTGCCAGAGTTAGTTTGAGGCCAATAATAGCAGTTCAGTGAGAAGGTGAGATTGAATTAGTCACCTTGGAGAGGGGTTTGAGCCAGAACAGCCGAGATGAACCAGCAAGCCCAAGCTCAGAAGACTTGGAAATGCTGAACTTATTCAGCAGCAAGCCTCTAAGATCACAATTACATCAGGAGAACAAATGTTATATTAACATTATTTGACTTCTCTTTATCATTAAAGGAAGTCAGGATAAGAACTCAAACAGGGAAAGAAAAAGGAGACAGGCACCAATAAAGAAGCCATGGGGGAGTGATGCTTATTGCCTTGCTGCTCTGTCTTCTTCAACCTAGTCTATTATAGATACCCCAAAACCAGATAAAGTATGTAGAATCCTACAATGGACTGGTCCCACCCCCATCAATCACTACTTAAGAAAATTTCCTACAGCTGTGTCTAAAAGAAACATTCACATTCTCTCCTTTGACATAACTCTACATTGTGTCAAGTTAATACTAGCCAGGACACCAACCCATATTTTAAGTTATTCTACAGAGCTACAGTAACAGTAATAAAATGGAACTGGCATAGAACAGGCCAACTGATTAACAGTATAGAAGTGATCATCCCTACAGAAGCAGACATTCATACTCCCACCTGAATTTTAACAGAGAAATCAGTGATACACAGTGTAGAAAAGACAGAACCTTCAGCAAGATGTGCTGTTCTAACTGAATAGCTATGTTCAAAACCTCATCTTTCAAGTTGAGAAAAATAAACTCCACATGGATCAAGGACCTGAACATAAACCCTGAATACCTAGGTCTGATAGAGGAGAAATCAGGGAGATAGCTGAAGCTCACTAGCACATGAAAGGATTTTTCTGATTAGAACCATGATGTTATAGTCAATAAAACTGACAATTGGTAAATGGAACCTCTTGAAATCAGAAAATTTCTATACTGCAAAGATCACCATCATCTGAGTGAAGAACAGCAGACAGGATGGAAAAAAATCTTTACAGTTATATATGTGATCTAGTGTTTGCATCATGACCATACAAAGAAATAAAACTAAACACAGGAGAACAAACAACCTAACTAAATTGGATCATGAAACTAAATAAAAAGTCCAAAGAAAATGTAATACAAATGGCTGAGGAATATTGAAAATTGTTCAACATCATTAGCTAGCAGAAAAATTAAAATTAAAATTGCTTTGAGATTTTTTTCCTTATCAAATGCAGGATGCCTAATATTGGAAACAATGCACTTAAAAAAAAAGAACAATAAAATGCTAGGAAAGCAATGAGAACCAATGCTAATGTGGATGTGGGGATGGGATGGAAACAATCATTGCCAGTTGGAATGCAAACCCGTGCAGGCACTCAGGGAAACAGAGAGCTGAGATTCTGTTTATCTTAGATATATATGTGCTAATTGATTCAGCTATTACACTCTTGGCCAGATATGTTCTACTTCAGGGATACTTCGTTGGAGACATTCATTGCTACTCTATTCACAATAGTCACAAAATAGAAGCAGTCTAGTTAGACATCAGCTGAAGAACAAGTAATGAAAATGTCGTATATTTGCACAAACATATTATTCAGCTGTTAAGAAAATGAACAATCAAAAGATGGGTTACAGAACTAAACAGGGAATTCTTTTTTGTTATTGTTGTTATTATTTTCTTTATTTACATTTCAAATGCTATCCGAAAAGTTCCCTATACCCCCCGCCCCTGCTCCCCTACCCACCCACTCCCATTACTTGGCCCAGGCCTTCCCTTGTGCTGGGTCATATAAAATTTGCAAGACCAAGGGGCCTCTCTTCCCAGTGATGGCCGATTAGGCCATCTTCTGCTACATATGCAACTAGAGACACAAGCTCAGGGGGTACTGGTTAG
>NW_018391699.1:5641-17730 GCF_900095145.1 Mus pahari
GTTTTATGTGGAGGTCTTTGATCCACTTAGACTTGAGCTTTGTACAAGGAGATAAGAGTGGATCAATTCTCATTCTTCTACATGATAGCCGCCAGTTAAACAGGGAATTCATAACAAATAAATCTCTAATGGCTGAGAAATACTTAAAGAAGTGTTCAACCTCCTAGTCATCAGGGGAATGCAACTCAAAATGACTCAACATTACATCAGTCAGAATGGCTAAGATCAAAAACTCAAAGAACAGCATATGCTGGTGAGGATATGAAATAAGGAGAATACTCATCCATTGCTAGCAGGGGTGCCAACTTTTATAACCACTCTAGAAATCAATTTGGTAGTTTCTCAGAAAATTGGCCTTCATGCAGGTCTACCTACTAGTGGAACACGAGTTATCTCTAAATCTTTTGCTTGCCTGTGGTTTCTCTCCTTTGACTGGGCTGACTTGTTTGGCCTCTGTGGGAGAGAATAAGCCTATTCCCACAGTGTCTCATTGTGCCATAGTTGGATGATACCTGGTATGTGTGTGTGTGTGGGGGGGGGTCTGCTTCCGACAGGATTAGGAGGAAATGAGAGGGGAGGGCCTGTGTAAGGGAGTAATTGAGAGAAAAAGGCTACTATCAGCATGTAAAGTGCATGAATAAGGAAATTAATGAAAAAAAAAAGAGAGCAGCTTAGATTTAAAGCAATTCCAGAAGATTAAAACCCATACCTGGCACTATTATTGGGGCCAAGAACTTGTGGCTAGACATGTCTATTCCCTAAGGGAGAAACTACTACCATTAGCATGAAATGAACACAAATTAAACTGATTCTTAATGATTTATTATATCTCTAGTTTAATGTATTTTGAAATCTTAGCCATAGAATTTTATTTGTTATAGAAGATGATCAGCAGAGAGATCCACAACTGGCCAAAGAGTAGAAAATTCTAAACTGTGTAATGTTTTCTCCAACATTGCTGTGAATAGCACTTCTATGACTATGAAGCTAGCCCTTTAGGAGGAAGGGGTTTTGTTTTGTTTTGTTTTGTTTTGTTCTACAAATAAAACATGTGTGTTTTCCACAGTAGTGCCTTTGCACCTAGTCATGACAGGCCTCCATGAACAATGTCAGTAGCCTGTGTTGGATTTTTTTCTTTGAGGGCAGGGTGAGATTTCTTTTTTTTTTTTTAAAGATTTATTTATTTATTTATTTAATGGAAGTACACTGTAGCTGTCTTCAGACACTCCAGAAGAGGGAGTCAGATCTCCTTAAGGATGGTTGTGAGCCACCATGTGGTTGCTGGGATTTGAGCTCAGGACCTTTGGAAGAGCAGTCGAGTGCTCTTACCCACTGAGCCATCTCACCAGCCCCCAGGGTGGGATTTCTGATCCATCACTCATACAGATGTCTCTCATGCCAAAGTGTCATGAATTTTCAGTATCAAGGAACAAAAAAAAAAAAATGGGTGAAATTCTTGGAATTAAAATCCAGTATCTGTTCATGGCTGTCCTGTGTGCTTCTTTGGAAAATTTTGTAGTCACATATTAACCTCTTGCATTTATTTGTTCCTTGAATTTAAGCCTACTTGTCAAGCTAGTATCTTCTCAAGTTCATCAGCTCCATTTCAAGAAAATGCTTTGACAAAGCTTTCAAACCCTGACTGTGGAAGTTTCAGTTTTTGTAAATTCCGTAGTAGAGGTCACTTGGGTATTTTATGAAAACTACTTCTAGGAAATTTTATACCCTATGGAAATAGTTGGAACTTCTGCCAGAGTAATAACAAACGGCAATAAAGACCAGAATATCACACTGCTTCCCTTAAAAAAATTTACAAGAAGAAACCTCTAACAAGTTTTACGAGATTAGATTTGTTGGTCTGTCAGGAGAAAATGTAATGTAGACATTAACTTGAGATTATATAATGAAGCTGATTGCTATACATAATCGTCATAAGCACAGCCCAGGAATCCCAAGTACTTAACACAAGAACACTATAACTTGACATCACAATACTGTAGCCTACCACCCTCTAATCCAAGCTGCTAAAAATGAATGATTTTTAATCAGTTGAGATTGTCCTTGGTTTACATGTCTTGCATGCTATTGACTTTCAAAGGAGTCATTGTAGGAATAGAAATGATATTCACAGCAGGTCATGAAAACTTCCTAGAACTGCATACTGGCCAATTTGGACCACTATGCACTGCATATCAGGAATCATATACCAAGAAATGATATACAAAGAAACTCACCCTAAGAATAAAAGAATATATTCATCTTTTTATTTTTTTAAGTTAAATTTTTACTTTTTATTGGTTATTTATTTACATTTCAAATGTTTCCCTTTCCCAGTCTCCCCTCCACAAACTTCCTCTCCCATCTCCCCTGACCCCTGCTTCTACAAAGGTGCTCCCCCACCCACCCACCTACTCCCACATCACCACCCTAGCACTCCCCTAGACTGGGCATAATGTCTTCACAGAACCAAGGGCCACTCCTCTAGTTTATGCCAGATAAGGAAGTCTTCTGTTGCATATGCAGCTAGAGTTGTGGTTCCCTCCATGTATACTCTTTGGTTGGTAGTTTGGGAGCTCTTGAGGGACTGGTTGGTTGTTATTGTTGTTCTTCCTATAGGTTGCAAACCCCTTCAGCTCCTTCAGTCCTTTTCCTACCTCCTCCATTGGGTTCACCAGGCTCAGTCTTACGGTTGGCTGCAAGCATCTATATCATTATTTTTCGGGCTCTGACAGAGCCTCTCAGGAGATAGCTCTAACAGGGTCCTTTCAGCAACACTTCTTGGCATCAGGAATAATGTCTGGGTGTGGTAGCTCTATATGGGATGGATCCACAGGTAGGGCAGTCTCTGAATGGCCTTTCCTTCAGTCTCTGCTTGTCTCTGTCTCTATATTTCCTTTCAACAGGAACAATTCTGAGTTAAACTTTTTGAGATGGGTGTGTGGCCCCATCCTTTAACTGGGGGAATGCCTAACCTCTAGATATGGTCTCAATAGGTTCTCTATCCCTTTTGTTGGGTATTTCAGCTAATGTCATCCTCACTGGGTTCTGGAAGCCTCTTGCTTTCCTAGCATCTGGAACTTTCTGGTGGTTACCTCCTGTTCCCCATCTTCCGCTGCTATACATCTCTGTTCATTTTCCTGACCCTCTCTCTGTACGTGTCCCCCATTTCCTTCCACACCTGATCCTGCTCCTCATTTCCCCTTCCCCTCGTTTCTACCCTCCCAAGTTCCTCCTTTCCTCTATCTCCCCTGTTTAATTTGTTCCCCCTTCTAATTAGGAGTGAAGCACCCATACTTTAGTCTTCCTTCCTCTTGAACTTTGTATAGTCTATGAGTTGTATCAGGGGTATTATGAGCTTTTGTAATATCCACTCATCATTGAGTACATACCATTTGTGTTCTTTTGTGACTGGGTAATCAGGATAATATTTTCTAGTCCCATCCATTTGCCCGCAAATTTTATGGTCAATTTTTTTAATAGCTGCATAGTACTCCATTGTGCATATGTACCACATTTTCTTTATTCATTCTTCCATTGAGGGACATCTGGTTTTTTCCAGTTTCAGGCTATTATGTTGGCACTGTTGAGATAGAAAAAAAAGCATTTACGTCTTCCTTTTGTGGTAGCGAAAGGTCTGATTTCAAGATGATTTACTCTCACTGAAATTTATTTCAATAATTGATTCTTAAGTATTAAGTCTTCTAGTTTTACTTATAGAGATTTACACTTGAGAGCATGGAAAATGTGCATGGGAACCAAATCTACTTTGCCTTCCTCACTTGGTCCCTCTTTGTTCTGTGTTTTATGGTTCTGTTAAGCTTATGAGAGATTGGCATGTGACTTTGCAATGGGGTGTGGTTTGGTCTTGGATCTTACTAGAGGATGACTGTCTTGTCTTGTAGATGAACAATCTGATGGTCAGGAAACTGTGACAACTTTACATATCTGAGGAATGATTGAGGAATGTTATTCTGGTGCCCTGTTCTTCTCTAAAGGCATTTACCATCATATGCTTTTCTGAATGAGAGACATTTTTCCAGCACCTACAATCATCACACTTTAAAATCCTTCTCGAAGGACAAGCAGATGGCTCATCTGGCTCTTATGATCAAGCCTGATGACTTGAATTTGATCTCTAGTACCCTATAATATTAGGTACTCCTGTCAGTTATACTCTGAATCTTACATGGTTGTCATGATATATACATCACACACACACACACACACACACACACACACACTTAACATAGTGTAAACAATCCTACTCCCTACTGGGGCTCATGCTTTTTAAAGTCCAAAGACCCAGAATACTGAGGAAATATATAATTCTTCTTTGATATTTTATATTACATATATTTATATACATTATTAAAATATTAAATTTTATATATTTACTTATATAATGCATACTTTATGTATTTTACTTTATAAAGTAACAGACTTAGTATATAAGTACAGGTACGATATATTTTATATATTATATATATACATATATATATGTGTGTGTGTGTGTGTGTGTGTGTNTATATATATATATATATATATATATATAAATTATATAAATTATATAAATTAATGAGTTTCATTGAAATATTGTGATACCCATGTAGAAATTTGGTAGTACTTCTCCCTCATCCTGAGTGAGACAATCCAGACATCAAAGGACATGCAGGACAGGAGCCTAGCATGGCTGTCCTCTGAGTGGCTCTACCAGAAGCTTACTAAAGCAGATGCAGATACTTACAGCTAATCATTGGTGTGAGGTCAAGAACCTCTATAGAAGAGTTACAAGAAGTATTGAAGGAAATGAAAGAAATGGCAACCCCATTGGGAGACCAATAGTGCCAACTAACTTGGACCACAGGAAGCTCCCATTGGTGAAGCTATAAACCAGAGCATTCATGGGCTGGCCAAGGGCCCAAAACATATATAGCAGAGGACTATTTTCTCTGTCCCCAGTGATAAAGACTTGATACCCCAGAGAAGTAGGATGCCTGGGGATGGCACACTCTTAGAGGCAAACCAGAGAGGGTGTGTGGTGAACAACTCTGGTAGAGGGAATTGCGAGAGAGCTTCAATATTGGGGAAAATAAATAAAATATTTCTTTAAGTCTATGATTCAATAAATAAATAAGTAAACAAATAAATAAGAAAGCAAAACAGAATACACATGCAACCAAAGGAGCCCTCATTTCCTAATCCCAGGACAGGTGGATTTTTCTTTTACTATATCTACATAATGAAGATATCCCTGAGAATTATTCTCTGTTTAGATAATATTAATTATCTTTGAAAACTTGTTTAGTCTTATAGTACATGGTAGGCTGCAGTTATATTTCATTCTTTTTTGTTCCACTTTCTATTTTTATTGCTCAGAAGAATTGGATACTCATGGCCAAATGTGCTCCTTCACAATGGGTACAGTTTTATCCTCTACTAGCCCTTTCCCAATCAGTTCTTTCACCTTGAGAAAACTGTTTTCCTTTGTGACTTTGTATCATATTCTTCCAAAAGAAGCTATTGCACTGTTTCTCCCTTTGGCAATGTGGTCATCTTGCCAAGACAACCTCATGCCAGGCCCCTGAATATGTGCTTGTGTGCACTGAGTGTCAATAATCCTCCTTGTTTCTCTTCTCAGTGGCCAATTGGAATAACTTTTCTTTCTTCTGGTTTTCACAATTTCTTGTTACTTTAATTGATATTTTGGGAACAGCCTGTGTGTCAGCATTCAAGCTTTGGATCTGATACCTCCAAAATTCCACTAACAATTTGGGCATTCTAATACAATGAGCCATATATATTTTGGTGTATCAGGAATCCACAGCAAGTTGAGCATGTGTAGAGAAGACAGATTGAACAATGGCACACATCAGTTTACTATGAAGATTTTGACTTTCATGTCATTGGATCCAAGTTGCTGTCTTCGTCTAGTTGGTGAAACACTAAAGTCTTATTTGGACTTTGACTTGTATGGTTGAGAAAATCTTGAGAAAATTTCTTCATGCTTAGTGTATTATGAATTTTGCATTTGTTTTGTGCGTTTCGCTGAGCAGTTTAAATTCTTTTAGAATCATGTTGGTAACTGCTATTTTGTGCCTGGCTTTATTTTAGGGGCATTTCTGAATCATGTGGCATTGTAAAGATTTGAGTGTATGGCATTGGGCTATACACAGACAGGCTGGTCTCCAGTCAAGCTGAGGTGTGGAACCCCGGGACCCAGTGGTGATAATTCACCTACATGGGATGTTAGGCATTCCCTTATGTCTCCTGGACTCAAGGCTCCTGTCAAAGTTACCACCCCCACAGCCCCCACAGGAGACGTGTGACTAGTAGTCATGTAGACAATGTCCCAAGCTTCTGACCTTCAGGCTGAACTCCACCCTGTTACATAGCAAAGCAAAGATAAAAGCCCACCATAAGAGGGGTTGTTTGGCCCCACCTCACTCTCTCCTTGTCCTCTCTCTCCTCTCACTCTCTTACTCTCTCTTTCTTACTCTCTAGCTTTTCTTCTCTCTCTCCTTTCCCCCTTCTCTCCTTTTGGCCATGACTGGTCTACCTTTTTCTTTTACCTTCTCTCTTTCCCCTGCCTTTCTACAATAAAGCTCTAAAACCATAGACTGTCTCTGTTCATCAAGGCACACTGTGCATGGACAATTGGATAGGCTTTCCTCTAATGAGTTGTTTCTAGTCTCCCATCAGAAGGCCTTCCTGTACTCCAGCCACAGACCAGACTAGGACTCTCACCTGCATGGGAACCTCTCTGCCTCTGCTCTCCCTCCTGTAACTCTGGGACTGAGGGTATTGCCCCTGGTATTGGGGGCTGCCCCTTGTCCAAGCCCTTCCCCCTGTTGGGTGGGTTCAGTGGCTTAGATGCCCACCCAGGGTTGAATGGAAAGCATCTGGCAGCCCTCCCGTGTCCAACTGCCCAGAGCAGAATTCTGGCCAGATGTGGGCTTCTCCCCCCTCCTTACCCTACCCCCTTATCCCACATTTGAGTGATTAGGTACTTGGAGGACAGATATTTTAAATCTGGAAGCTCTATTGACCAATCAAGAAGGAGGTTGACTAGTCTCAATGGGCACGTTAGTATATTGTGGTGCTGCACATTCAGTGGCTGCTTCCTGCTTTCTATAGCCTTGATAATTAGGCTGAGTCCTATAAGCAAGCATGTAGGATACATGAAAGGGACTGTAGTATCATGGTGAAGTAGAAACTTAAACATTCTTTGCAAAGTCAATTGGTGCTACATCCACTCCAGGACTGATCCATATGACAGCCTGAAAAGCCTGGATGCAGTCCCAAGGTGAAAAGTTCACAGAAATTTAGTCTCCTGGAACCATGGCATCCTGTATAACAAATGTTCCAATGTCCTTGCTTTAGTTGGTAAATGGATCTGTGTGCTTTCCCTCAATATTGCTTTATTATAAGTACCTCTAAGGATTGATTTTGACATATAGCTAAGTTAGATTCGTCACCAGCACTAGGTAGTCCTTGAGCCAACCATAGGCTTTCAATTCAGTAAGAATGTTGCCTATTCAGTGACATTCAGAATTGCCTCTAGTATTGTAAGAGAGATAGTGAAAGAAATCAGGCATTACTATCTACTACACAGAGTTAGAAATCTCAGGGCAAGCCACTCCCATATGCAAGAATTTACAGTTATATAGGAAAAAGGAAGGTTGCAGTCTAAGGAGGAACCAGAGTAGATACTTAGAACTATAGACAAGTGAGTTATACCCATGTACAGGAATTTACAATGGCCTAGGGGGAAGGTGGACTGTACAATAGACTAGAATAGGAACTATGGCAAGGGCATGAAGCCCTTGCCCCTCACTTCTAAGATTAAGTTGACACTAGGCAGGGCTGCATTTGATCCCAGTTGTTAACGCTGATTTTATCCCAGTTGGTTCATGTTAGCTTTTTGTATGCATTCCTCTGTTTTGTGTAAAAGTCATTTATAAAACTGGTGCTCACTTTGAGACATTACATTCAGATCCACACTCCCCTTTGCCATATCTGTTTGCCACCCCTTCTTCATCACCAACTCCATTGCTCACCTGTCCAGAATCCCGAGTTCTCCTGTGGATTGAGGGGGGCCCAACTGAGGCCGATCTGTGGCAAATTCGATGGTATTTTGATGGGGCAAACACGTGAAGGAATGTTTAGCTGAAGTGGATATAGGAAAAAGTATGTTCTGCTAAAGCAAGCATGTGAAATGACTCATGATGAGGGTTTCTTTGCCAATGACATGCAATTGGTATACCTTACATTGAATAGTTGAGCTGCACTTTTCAGGACTACATAGAGAAATGCACCAAAAACTTGTGGTGGTGTGCTGCAGTTTCTTGCTGCTTCCTGGGACTTGGGTTGCTTGCAAAAGTGATGTCAACTGAGAAAGACAGACATGGTGAGACAAGACCTATGGAGGACACCTGATTTTTGGAGAGAGTATAAAAAGGACTCCATAGGCAGCGATGGAGACTGAGCTTAGCTTGCTTATAGAAGTAGCTGTGCAATGCTTGTGGGTCTCTCATCATCAATGATCTTCAATTCCCTGAGAAATGAACAGCCAAGAACTTTTCCTGGTGTTCCTCCTGGTCCCTCCTGCTGACTCTAGCTGAGGCTGAGGCCTGGCTGTCTCTGCTATGTAGTAGCACTGCTGTTGCTATGCTGACTTTACTGAACTGGATTTCAGGTGTAACCATGAAGTTTTGCCAAGTGGATTGAGCTGTGGCTGCTAACCTGTGTACTGAACTGCCGATTTCCAGACAACATAGACAGGAGTTGCTCCAAACAACCATTTCTAACCAAGTTCACTTCTCCCATCTCCTCTCTTTTCTACTACCTCTGGTGGTGGGCTACAAGGGAGGGTAAAACATTTAAGAACCATCATTAAAAATAAGGTTTAAAAATTGAAGTTACAGCCGGGCGTGGTGGCGCATGCCTTTAATCCCAGCACTTGGGAGGCAGAGGCAGGCAGATTTCTGAGTTCAAGGCCAGCCTGGTCTACAAAGTGAGATCCAGGACAGCCAGGGCTAAACAGATAAACTCTGTCTTGAAAAAAACAAAAAAAAATTGAAGTTACAGTGTGGAATACAAAATATTGAGTTCCATATCCTGAGACATGCTGGCTTGGTCAAGTTGAGTACCTAGAGGCTCTCCATAAATAGCTACGTTACAGTCTGTCCATAAGTGGCTGTGTTTTGACCAGGGTATAGTGAATATCTATAGGTTGCCAATAGGTTCCACACTTTTGTTGCCTACCTACCTGAATGATGTATTTATATTCTTGAGTTATTTGTGCTGGGGCTCTGTAGGCACAGCATATGTACTGTAGTTTGAGATTCTTTCTTTCATTTCATTTCTCTCTCTCTCTCTCTCTCTCTCTCTCTCTCTCTCTCTCTCCCTCTCTCTTTCTTTTTCTCTGTCTCTCATCCCCTTTCTTGCACTGTCATACATGTTTTATAGATCATCTCCCACTCCATAAAGGTTGTGAAATTTTAATGGTGCTCTGATTTTTCTGGTATACGTGACATCACTTTTCTTCAATCTGGTTCACTAAAAATTCACTTCTAATCATAAGTATACATCACTTTCTTCAATATTCTAGTCCACAGTCCTGGGAGAAAACAACAGTTTTGCAATATGCATATAATTTTACTTCAAAACTCTCCCTGGAATTATTATTTAAACCATTCTTTATATTGATCAGGTTTTTTTCTCTTAGGGAGTAAATGCTTAGTCTTTCAATAGCTTTTTTTTCTGTTTTAGCTGTATCCTTGCTCAAATTCCTGTATCTATTTTTTTAAGTCATGGTAATAAACAATTAACCTAACATTGCCAAGTTAGACACCATAACATGCATCCTTGGACACAGTTAAAACATTTGTATTGTGTTCACATTTGCAGTCTTTGTCTCTATTTCTCTGTTTTCTAGGGATTCTCTTTTTCTTTTTTCCTTTGGTCTTATGTTCATCACCATTTTTCTAGAAATCTTTTCTCACTTATGCTCCTTGTACTTTCCTATTTCTTCAGAACTGATATTGACCTTTCTCATGTTCTTCATTGTCTAGTTAGAATGGTCTTTGGATTGATTTCCTTCTCTTCTGTGATATTCTTTTATGAGTACACCATTAAGGTTTTGAGTGTATAAGATAACCAGGTGAGTTTACCACCAAATTCTAGTGAATAGTGCTCTTTTCTGAGATCTGACACAGAGTAAAATATGATGACTTTTATCTGTACTCTTTTTAATTATTAGGCAATATGGGGAGTGGAGAGAGAAGACTATCTCCAGAGCTCCTAGGGCAGTTAGCACTGGCTTAGAGTACATATTCCAAGGTAGTTACTTATTATAAGATCACAGAGAAGATTAATATGGATTTAGACATAGGTTTGTAGTCACTCACACTCCATTGCTCTCACTGTTAGAGATCAATTATTCTTTCACATATAGAGCAGTAACTGGGACCATTTCAAGAAAACTTAAAAGGGGCTACATTGTTTTAGGAGAATTTGTGGGCAGCGGGCAGTGAAGAAGGGTTGATCCTAGATTGGAAATGGCTGGCATATTGAATGGGGTCTAGTTGCTGTTGCTTTTGCAGTGACAAGGGACAAACTGACAGGCTAAACAAGGAAACTCCTACTCAAATATTAGGTACATGCACAAAATGGGGTCATGAGAACAGGTGAGTCTCAGTTGTTCAAATCAGACATATATGTTGTTGATGAGCATATCAATATGATGAATTAGGGGTCTTTAGACACAAGAAAGAGCATGTGTATTTATTGTTCAAACCACTGTGAAGGACAAGTCTAGGAAGCAGAAAAACTATGAAGGCATTGGAATGATGAAACACTTTATTGTTCATCTTGGAGCTTGACAAGTAATGCTTTATGACATGGTATTCCCCATATATTTGGTTGACCAGGTTGAAGCATCTTGGTCCTCTGATTAGCTGCTGAGACAGCTGCCATGGCCATCCTCTCAGAGGTTTGGTCTGTTGCTGCAATCCTTGCCATGGACACTTGAGGATTCATTTTTATGACTCTCCTTATGCATTGTTTTCAATTTATATCCTATCAGATCTACATATTCATTGAAGTCCACCTGATTGTCTTTATTTGTGTCGAGGTTCTTCATCATGCCATTCATGGATTTCTCATCCTTTTTCTCTTTCTGTGGGTGGAAGAGAGACAGCTGTTAGTGCTTGCCATTGTCAGAGAATAGAACTAGGGAACACTGTGAGTGATAACTGACAAATCTTGGGCATCAATTTAAAATTATGGATGGTGGGCTGAGTACTCATGGTGGAGTAGATGCTGTGCTTGAGCTAAAAACTTTCCACTTAGTTGACAAGACAGCTCTCGATCTTGAATACTTTGACTTTTGTATGGGAGAAGGTCAGAATATTATTTGTATGTCTAGAGACAATCTGTGTTTGTATTCAGAAAAAGTGAAAAGGATATCTGTGAAGTCTTAGGATTCTTGTCTTCTGAAAAGTGGGTACTTTGTAAAGGTTGTAGATTCATACGAATTCAGATCTCACTTGAAGGAATCTGCACCTCTCTTGACTTAGTAATGAGGCTGTCTGGAACCAAGCATCATGAGAATTTGATGGATTAGAGCACGATAAGTACTCTGCCTTCCTCACAGGGTATGATAAAATGTGGAGAATACTCATTAGATGCAGGAGGATCTTTCCTATAGTCTGCAAATCCACCTGAATCTGCAGTAGATCAGTAATCTACTTTCTCCTGGATCCCACAATTTACTGATCTCCTGGGAGGTGAGCCATAGCCAGGAACATAGGGGGGAATCCTCTCCTCCACAGAATCCAGCCAAGGTTGGCTCTATCTTGCTCTGCCTTGCCATCATCCCCCTTTTGATCCTTATCTCCACCTGAACCTATGTCAGTTCAGAGAGCTCATCCCCTCTTCGGGACCCCACAGATTACCAAACACCTGAAAAAATGTTCAACATCCTTAGACATCAGGGAAATGCAAATCAAAACAACCCTGAGATTCCATCTCACACCAGTCAGAATGGCTAAGATTAAAAATTCAGGTGACAGCAGATGCTGGCGAGG
>NW_018391699.1:18735-23616 GCF_900095145.1 Mus pahari
ATAGGAAACTTTTGGGATAGCATTTGAAATGTAAATAAAGAAAATAATAAAAAATTAAAAAATAAAAAAAAAGAAGGTCTGCCATAGCCAGGAACACTCACTAATGTGCCTGCCCCTGGTCTCCAAAGCCAGGCTGTCTCCCAGAAGGTTTGCCCTAACCAGAGACACAAGGACACAGGAGCCCTGCTCTAACCAGGGACAGAAGAGCCTTCCTCTCAGTAGACCTGATATTACCCAGGTCACAGAACTCTACCTGCCTCCAAGGAGGACTGCTCCAGTCTGAGACACACAGGCCAGTTGACACCACAGATAAGCAGGTAAAAGGCAAGTACAAGATCATAAGCAACAGAAGTGAATGTCATTTGGCACCATCAAAACCTAGTTCTCCTACCACATCAAACTCTGAATACCCTAATATACTTGAAGAGCAATATTCTAACCTCAAATTCCATCTCATGAAGATGATAGAGACCTTTAAGGATGATATAAAAAAACTCCCTTAATTAAATATATAAAAGCACAGACAAACAGGTAGAAGCCCTTAAAGAGGAAACAAATAAATTCCTATACAAATACCAGAAAATACACTTAAAAAGGTAAAGAAATGAAAGAAAATGGTCCAAGACTTAACAACAAAAACAGAAACAATAAAGAAATTACAAATGGAGGTAACCCTGGATATGAAAAACCTAGTAAAGAAAACAAAATATAACAGTCAGAAGACAGTATCTCAGGCATAGAAAATACCATAGAAAATATTGACACATTGGTCAAAGAAATTTCAAGGGGCAAAAAGTTCCTAACCCAAAACATCTAGGAAATGTGGGACACAGTGGTATGACAAAACCTAAGGATAATAGGAAAAGAATAGGGTGAAGATTCCCTTTTCAAGGGGTCAGAAAAGATCTTCATCAAAATGATAGAAGAAAACTTCCCTAACCCAAAGAAAGAGATGGTCATAAATGTATAAGAAGCCTACAGAACAACAAATAGATTGAACCAGAAAAGAAAATTCTCCTGCCAAAAAATAATAAAAGCCTAAATGCACAGAACAAAGAAAGAATATTAAAAGCTATAAAGGAAAAAAGCCAAGTAACATATAAATGCAGACCTATTAGAATTGCACCAGACTTCTCAAGCTATGCTAAAAGCTAGAAGATCTTGGACAGATGTCATACAAACCCCCTCAGAGACAACATAGGAAAATAAACCAAGATATTCTATGACAAAACCAAATTTATACAACATCTTACTACTAATCCAGCCCTACAGAGGATACTGGAAGCAAAACTCCAACACAATGAGGGTAACTACACCCAAGAAAAAACAAATTAATCTTTCACAACAAACTCAAAAGAAGAGAATTACATACACATAATATTACCCCCAACAACAAAAATAACAGGAACTAACAATCATTGGTCTTTAATATCTCTGAACATCAAAGGACTGTATCCCCAATAAAAAGACATGGGATATCAGACTATATATGCATGCAGGACCCATCATTTTGTTGCATACAAGAAACACACTTCAATAACAAAGATAGACAGTACCTAAAAGTAAATGGCTGTGTGGAAAAATATTTTCCAAGAAAATGGTCCGAAGATACAATATGGAGTTGTTATTCTAACATTTGATAAAATAGACTTTCAACCAAAAATAATCAAAAGAGATGGGTAAGGACACTTCATACTCATCAAAGGAAAAAAATCACCATAATGACATTTCTATTTGAATATCTATGCCCCCAAAGCAAGGGAACCCACATTTGTAAAAAAGACTTTACTAAAGCTTAGAACACACACTGATCCTCACAGAACAATGGTGAGGGTCTTCAATATTCCACTATCACCAATGGATAGGACATTGAAACAGAAAATAAACAAAGAAACAGGGAAACTAACACACATTATGAACCAAATGTATTTAACAGGTATCTACAGAACATTTCACCCCAAGATCAAAGAATATACCTTCTCCTCAGCACCTTATGGAACATTTCCAAAATTGACCATATAATAGGACACAAAACAAGCATCAGTAGAATATTGAAATACTCCAATGCATTCTGTCAGATCACCGTGGACTAATGCAGCAGGATCCAGGCTCCCAGGAACTCTGATTAACCAGTGGCATGGTTTCCTTCCAGTCTGATCTGTTGTGATGAGTAGACCTTGGGTATGAACTCTGCAACCAGTCTTACAACACCCAAAGGAAGCTGAACTCCCAGGTGCTCTAACATACCCAGGATCAGAGGATCAGAGGTGATATAAGCAGACCTTGGGTGCTAATTGCACAGTCAATCCCACCCCAGCCATAAGAAGCTCTACTCCTAGGCACCCTATCATACCCAGGACCATTTGATCCCAGGATCCCAGGGTCCCAGGAGTTTGGTCACACTAGGATCTCAGGGTCCCAGAGGCAGCTTGACTGCCAGGAGCTCTGACACACCCAGGATCTCAGGATCACAGAGGCACATACCACTAGAGATAATCAGATAGTGGGAGTTAAGGGCAAAAACATAAGCAACAGAAGTCAAGGTTACTTGGCATCATCAGAACTCAGTTCTCTCAACATAGCAAGTCCTGGATACACCATCACACTGGAAAAGCAAGATTCGGATATAAAATCCCTTCTCATGATGGTGATAGAGGACTTTAAGAAGAACATAAATAACTCCCTTAAGAAATACAGAACACGAATAAACAGCTAGAAGCCTTTAAAGAGGAAACACAAAAAGCCCTTAAAGAATTACAGGAAAACACAATCAAACAGGCAAAGAAAATGAACAAAACCATCCAGGATATAAAATTGGAATTAGAAACAATAAGGAAATCACAAAAGTAGACAACCCTGTAATTAGAAAACCTAGGAAAGAGCTCAGGAGTCACAGATGCAAGCATCACCAAATGAATACAAGAGATTGAAGAGAAAATCTCAGGAGCAGAAGATACCATAGAAAACATTGACACAATAGTCAAAGAAAATGCAAAATGCAGAAAACTCCTAAGCCAAAACATACAGGAAATCCAGGACACAATGAGAAGACCAAACCTAAGAATAATAGGTATAGTAGAGAAGGGTGATTCCCAACTTAAAGGGCCAATAAATGTGTTCATCAAAATTATAGAAGAAAACTTCTCGAACCTAAAGAAAGAGATGCCCGTGAACATATAAGAAGCCTACAGAACTCCAAATAGACTGGACCAGAAAAGAAATTCTTCCCATCATATAATAATCAAAACACCAAATGCACCAAACAAAGAAAAAAATATTAAAAGCAGTAAGGCAAAAATGTCAAGTAACATATAAAGGCAGACCTATTAGAATTACACCAGATTTCTCACCAGAGACTATGAAAGCCAGAAGATCCTGGGAAGAAGTCATACATATCTTAAGAGAACACAAATGCCAGCCTGGGGTACTATACCCAGCAAAACTCTCAATTACCATACTTGGAGAAACCAAGGTATTCTATGACAAAACTAAATTTACACAATGTCTTTCCACAAATCCAGCCCTAAAATGATAATAGATGGAAAACAACACAAGATGGGAAACTATACCCTAGAAATAGCAAGACTGTAATCTTTCAACAAACCCAAGAGTAGATAATCACACAAACATAATTCCACCTCTAACAACAAAAATACCAAGAACCAACAATCACTTTTACTTAACATCAATGAACTCAATTCCTCCAAAAAAGACATAGACTAACAGACTGGATACATAATCAGGACCCAGCGTTTTGCTGCATACAGGAAACATAGCTCAGTGACAAAGACAGACACTACCTCAGAGTAAAAGGTTGGAAAACAATTTTCTAAGTATATAGTCCCAAGAAACAATCTGGAGTAGCCATTTTAATATCGGATAAAATCACCTTTCAACCAATAGTTTTCAAAAAAATAAAGAAGGTTGCTTCATACTGGATAAAGGAAAAATCTATCAAAATGAACTCTCAATTCTGAACATCTATGCTCCAAATCTGCAATCTACAGATTGGGAAAAAAAAATCTTCACTAACCACACATCCAATAGAGGACTGATATGCAAAATATGTAAAGAACTCAAAAAGCTAATCACCAAAAACCCAAACAACCCAATCAAAAAATGGGGTATAGAACCAATTCAAGATTTCACAACAGAGGAATCTCAAATGGGTGAGAAGTACCTAAAGAGATGTTCAAAGTCCCTAATAATCAGAGAAATTCAAATCAAAACGTCTCTGAGATTTCACCTTACACCAATCAGAATGGCTAAGATCAAGACCACAGCTTACAACACATGTTGGAGAGGATGTGGAGAAAGAGGAACAGTTCTCCATTGCTGGTGGGATTGCAAACTGGTACAACCACTCTGGAAATTACTCTGGAGGTTCCTCAGAAAATTGGAACTAGATCTACATGAAGATCCCACTATACCACTCTTGGGAATATACCCAAAAGATGCTCCACCATGCCACAGTGGTATGCGTTCCACTATGTTCATAGCAGCCTTATTGTGATTGCCAGAAGCTGGAAACAACCCAGATGCCACATTACAGTAACATGAATACAGAAAATGTGGTTCAATTACACAGTGGAATACTACTCAGCTATTAAGAAGGAGTACATCCTGAGTTTTGCAGGCAAATGGGTAGAACTAGAAAATATCATCCTGAGTGAGGTAACTCAGACCCAGAAGGACATAAATGGTATGTAGTCACTAATAAGTGGATGTTAATTTTAAAATGCAGAATACCCAAGATACAGTCCACAGAACTTAAAAAGATCAACAAGCTGAAGTGCCCAAGTGAGGACTCCTGAGTCCAACTTCAGAGGGAGAATAAAACAATCACAAGAGGGGAGGGAGGGAGGGAGGGAGGGAGGGAGG
>NW_018391699.1:23676-36914 GCF_900095145.1 Mus pahari
GGAGGCACTGAGGTGGGAAGGAGTGGGGGATGGCAGATGGGAAAGTGATCTGGTATTGGCTGAGGATAAAGAACTGAAGCCCTGAGGGCCAGCAGAAAGAATGGAAACAGGCAACCTTGGGAGAAAGAGATTGGGGCTGACCCCAGAACGCACCAGGGACCTGGGAGGTGAGAGAGTCTTAGGACTCAAAGGGAAGGACCTTAGATGAAATGCCCAACAGTAGGGAGAGGGAACTTATATAGCCCACCTTCAGGAGAAAGACAGGCCATCAAGTGAGGGATGGGGTTGCCATCTCACAGTCAAAACTCTGACCCCATAATTGTTCCTGTCTGAAAGAATTGCAGGGATGGCAGTGTAGAGGAGCCCGAGTAAAAGAAGGTCCATCAACAGTCCCAAAGTGGGACCCAGCTCAGTGGGAGACCCCAAGGCCTAACACTGTTACTGAGGCTATGGAATACTCACAAAAAGGGATCTATCATGACCGCACTCTGGAAGACAGAATAAGCAGCTAAAAGAGTCAAATGCAGATATTTGCACCCAACCAATGGACAGAAGCAGCTGATCCCTGTTGTTGAACTAGGTAAATGCTGAAAGAAGCTGAGGAGAAGGGTAATCCTGTAGGAAGACCAGCAGTCTCAATTAATCTGGACATTCAAGATCTCTCAAACACTGGACAATCAAACAGTCAGCATGCACAAGCTGATATGAGGCTCCCAACACATATACGGCAGAGGATTGCTGTGTTTGTGTTCATTCAGAGATCATGTACCTAACCTTCAAGAGACTGGAGGCCCCAGGGATTTTACAGGTCAGGTGGGGTGGAAGGGTGGGGACATCCACATGGAGACAGGTGTGTGTGGAGGAGGTATGGGATATGGAACAATATGGGTGTGGATGGGCAGGGGATAAACTATAGAGTGAAAAATTAAATAAATAAATTAATTAGAAATATTTTAATAATAAAAAGGAGCTGGAAAATCAGGTTGTAGCAGAGTGCACCAACACCAGCCACCTGACCGTCTTCCACACACTGGCTGTGTTATATTGGCTAAACTTTCTCCTCTAATCTGATCCTATTCTCCTCTCTCTATCCTCAAGTTCAACACTTCATGCTCTACTACAGAACTTCAGCCAGTTATGTTGATAGAAGTGCTATAATCAATGGTGGATCACATCTTCTTTATTAATACTTGTCTTCCTGGAAGCATAATTTGTTTGCCTGGAATCCTCACTTATGGTGAGGTCTATATGTCCCTTATAACTCCAACAGTGGCATTTTTCTACTTTTACAGGGCCTGTAAGAGGGCTGAGGACCCACTTACTGGACTAGCCCTACTAATGGACTGACACTAGGACCCATGTCACCTGTCTTTTTCATTTCCTTCCAGGTTTGTACTGCTATGCGTTTGAAACGTGAAACACATGCTTTTGGAATGAATCTCTTAAGCTAGAATTTACTAGTCTTTTCTTGAAGGGATGGTATTCCTGGCATTTGAGAGTGATTCTCCATGTATGTTCTGTGCAGTTGGCTCTCCACATGCTCTTGATTTCTGAATTTTCTACACTAGACTCTCAAATCTACTGTAAGTCCCTAGCTGAGTCTTAGTGTTTTTCATTGTCTTGTTAAGGGCTCTTCTCAAGTGTGTTCATTACCAGGGATGAAGTCTCAACTCAGATGTCACCACCTCAAAATGAGTGGTTCCACTAGTCCACTCATCTCTGCTGCGCCCAACCAAACCACCCACAGGACTCTATCTCATCTTCCTCGATACTCCCAGGAATTTGGATTTGTCCGTGTTCCTAATGTTGTGTGTCCATCACCTGGATTTGTCGGTTCCAGATTCAACTCTACATGTGTCTTCCCAGAACATGACATTACACATTACAGATATCCAATTCCTGACTGACAGTGTCTAACCTAGCATACCACCAGTCACTCTGCCCCTGCTCTGTCTCTATGGAAGTTTCTAGAATTTTATCCCTAACTGTTGCAGACTGGACTCTCCTCTAAAACTGATAAATCCTTACCTTGAAAGAGTTTGGCATCTCCTTATTCACAAGCTCTTTGAATTCCTTCTGGTTCAGGGTGTCAGAGTTTCCCTCCCTTAGAGCGTACTGGTGAAAGACGCTGATGATTCTGTCCATGGATTCTTCCATCTGTGACTTTTAGGACTGTTCTTTTTTTCTTTCTTTTGTTTCTTCACTCTGAATCATGGAGAAGCAAATGTGTAATATTGCAATGTTTTGTCAAGCATACCTGTTATTGTCTCTGGCTTCTATCAGGCTAGAAAGGGAGGGGACATTCACAATAAAAGAAAGGACAGGGTGTCACTTAATGTGGAGCCATCCTGTCACGCATGTATAAGAGATTAAGTTTAGACAATGTACAGAATACTAATGTAGTATGATTTTATAGTAAGAAACATTCAAGAAGTTGAAGGAAGATACAAAGTTGCCAGGATCAGGAAGGAGAGTCCAGTAGAATGGTTTGGGAAAAAGTCACTCAGATGAGGGTAAGAAAGCAGTAGAAGGCAGGTTCCTAAGAAGGAAGGCTACACTCACTCACCAAAGGTGAGAAGTCACACAGCGTTAGGCATAGTAGAGCAGGCCCAGATTTTAAAGGCAGCTCATGACTGACACATATTCCCCTAATTCCCTGGAATGAATGCATCACAGATGAACAATATGGTATCCCTGCATGAATGTGGAGAATTGTGTCAGGACAGGAGGTGTTCGCATACCTCTGTGGATGGAAGGCTATTAATAAGACTAGAAAATGAAGGTGATCCCTTTCAGGAATTTTTTATCAACTTGGTCCAGAAATTCAAAACTATGAGGCACAAAAAATTGTAACCTGATTGACTTCACTGAGCAACTGCTGGCTTCCAGTGATTGACGCCTTTGAACTTGACTCCATTTTGATCAAGTAGCACTACCTTTATGTCCCTGGTTTCCTTGAACAAACATGCAAGGTAGAGATTGTATAAAGAGAATTTACATTCACAATAACTAATGCTAGCCACAGAAATCATGTATTAGACAATCAGGATTGGCTTCTCTTTCATGTGTAAATTAAATGGTGGTAAAATCAAGAGACAACACACACCTTTAAAGGACTTCTCTCAAATGGACACTCCATTAACCCATTGTCCTAGTCTGTGTACCATTGTTCTAATTCCTTTCTACCCTGAAATTTTCTTGTAGCAAGCTCAGTATTATTTTGTTTTTTATTTTAACGAATGCATTTATTCCATTTACATCTCAATATCAGTTCCTCTCCTCCCAGTCCCTTTTAGCACATCTATTTTCCCTATTCCTCCCTCCCCTTCTCCTCTGGGAAGGCAGAGCCTTCCTGTGTATCACTCCATCTTAGCATATCAAGTTACTGCAGGACTAGGTGCATCCTCTCCCACTAAGGCCAGACAATATAGGTCACATAGGGGATTCAAATCCACAGATGAACAGATTCATGGACAGTTCCAGTTTTTGGTGCCACAGTCTGGGCCCAGTTGGCCCCTCTCAATCCATGGGAATCAGGCATTCCGGCAGGTGTGCATGGAGTCGGCGAGAATTGACAGACAGACACAGACACGAGATAGTGTGCTGGATTTGAATGTACTTTTGTCCAAACGAACACCAGGATCCTCATGTCCAGTTTTTTGAGGAAATACCAGACTGATTTACAAAGAGGTTGTACAAGCTTGCAATCCCACCAGCAATGGAGGAGTGTTCCTCTTTCTCCACATCCTTGCTAGCATCTGCTGTCACCTGAATAAATGATTTTAGCCAGCCATTCTGACTGATATGAGATGGCATCTCAAGGTTGTTTTGATTTGCATTTCCCTGATGATTAAGGATGTTGAACATTTTTTCAGGTGTTTCTCAGCCATTNGGTATTCCTCAGTTGAGAATTCTTTGTTTAGCTCTGTACCCCATTTTTTAATGGGGTTATTTGAATTTCTGNAGTCCAGCTTCTTGAGCTCTTTGTATATATTGGATATTAGTCCTCTATCAGATTTAGGATTGGTAAAAATCCTTTCCCAATCTGTTGGTGGCCTTTTTGTCTTGTCAACACCGTCTTTTGCCTTACAGAAGGTTGCAATTTTATGAGGTCTCATTTGTCAATTCTTGATTTTACAGTACAAGCCATTGCTGTTCTGTTAAGAAATATTTCCCCTGTGCCCATATCTTCAAGGCTTTTCCTCAATTTTTCCTCTATCAATTTCAGTGTCTTGGTTTTATGTAGAAGTCTTTGATCCACTTAGACTTGAGCTTTGTACAAGGAGATAAGAATGGGTCAATTCTCACTCTTCTACATGATAACCGCCAGTTGGGCTAGCCCCATTTGTTGAAAATGCTGTCCTTTTTCCACTGGATGGTTTTAGCTTCCTTGTCAAAGATCAAGTGACCATAGGTGTGTGGATTCATTTCTGGGTTTTCAGTTCTATTCCATTGATCTACCTGTCTGTAGCTGTACCAGTAACATGCAGTTTTTATCATAGTTGCTCTGTAGTACAGTTATAGGTCATGCATGGCGATTCCACCAGAGTTTCTTTTACTGTTGAGAATGTTTTTTGCTATCCTAGGTTTTTTATTATTCCAGATGAATTTGCAAATTGCCCTTTCTAACTCAGTGAAGAATTGAGTTGGAATTTTGATGGAGATTGCAATTGAATCTGTAGATTGCTTTTGGCAGGATGGCCATTTTGACTATGTTAATCCTGCCAATACATGAGCAGCAATACATTTCCATCTTCTGAGATCTTCTTCAATTTCTTTCTTTAGGGATTTGAAGTTCTTATTATACAGATCTTTCACTTCCTTGGTTAGAGTCACACCAAGGTATTTTATATTATTTGTAACTATAGTGAAGGGTATTGTTTCACTAATTTTTTTCTCATCTCATTTGTCCTACATGTAGAGGAAAGCCACTGATTTGTTTGAGTTAATTTTGTATCCAGCTACTGCACTGAAGCTGTTTATCTGGTTTAGGATTTCTCTGGTGGACTTTTTAGGAACACTTATGTATAACATCATACCATCTGCAAATGATGATATTTTGACTTCTTCCTTACCAATTTGTATCCCCTTGATTTCCTTTTGTTGTCCTATTGCTCTGGCTAGGACTTCAAGTACTATATTGAATAGATAGGGAGAGAGTGTGCAGCCTTGTCTAGTCCCTGATTTTAGTGGGATTGCTTCGAGTTTCTCTCCATTTACTTTGATGTTGGCTACTGGTTTGCTGTAGATTGCTTTTATTATGTTTTAGATAGGGGCCTTGAATTCCTGATCTTTCCAAGACTTTTATCATGAAGGAGTGTGGGATTTTGTCAAATGCTTTCTCAGCATCTAAGTAGATGATCATGTGGGTTTTTTTTTTTTTTTGAGTTTTTTTGTTTTTTATGTAGTGGATTACATTGATGGATTTCCTTATATTAAACCATCCCTGCATCCCTGGGATGAAGGCTACTTGGTCATAATCAGATGGCAGAAGGAAAGCTTAAGAACAGAAGGAACAGAAACCAAGGTTACTTGGCATTATCAGAACCAAACTCTCCCACCATCTCGCAAGTCCTGGATACACCATCACACCAGAAAAGCAAGACATGGATCTAAAGTCACTTCTCATGATGATGATGGAGGATTTTAAGAAGGAAATACAGGAAAACATAGGTAAACAGCTAGAAGGCTTTAAAGTGGAAACACAAAAATCCCTTAGAGAGTTACAACAATTACTTTTCCTGAATCTGTAGATTGCTTTCTGCAAGACAGCCATTTTGACTATTTTAATCTTGCCAATCCATGAGCATGGGAGGGCTTTCCATCTTCTGAGATCTTCAATTTCTTTCTTCAGAGACTTGAAGCTCTTATCATACAGATCTTTCACTTCCTTAGTTAGAGTCACACCGAAGTATTTTATATTATTCTTGACTTTTGTGAAGTCTGTTGTTTCCCTAATTTCTTTCTCAGCCTGTTTATCCTTTGTGTAGAGAAAGGCCATTGATTTGTTTGAGGTAATTTTATATCCAGCTACTTCACTGAAGCTTTTTGACAGGTTTAGGACTTTCTGGTTGTATTTTTAGGATCACTTGTATAAATAGTGATATTTTGACTTCTTCCTTTCCAATTTGTATCCCNTTGATCCACTTTTGTTGTTTAATTGCTCTGGCTAGGACTTCAAGTACTATATTGAATAGGTATGGAGAATGTGGGCAGCGTTGTCTAGTCCCTGATTTTAGTGGGATTGCTTCTCTACATTTAGTAGACATTTTCAAATGAAGAAGTACAAATAGTTAGTTAAAAACATAAAAATGTTCATTGTGCAAACTATTACTACATTATCCAAACTACAAATCCAAACTAAATTATCATTTTATTACACCTTTAAAAAGTACCATAAAACAAACACACAACAACAAATTCTGGCTGAAATAAGAAGAAAAAGGAACCTTGTTGTGGGAATGGAAACTTCTACACCCACTGAAGAAAGAAGTGTGGATGGAAGTAGTTTTAAAGTCAGCATCCAACAGACATACCTGCATATTGATGCTTATCATGGTACTATTTTTAATAGCCAAGTTATGTATTCACCAAAAGTTCCAATTAACAGATGGATTGATATGAAGAATATGATATATTTAGGAATATATGATGTAGATATATCAAGATACCGATAATAAGATTTGTTCACACCATGATAACAAACCATGTGGTTTACATGAACATGAATCATCTTTTTTCTCATTTTATTTCTTCTTTTCTCATGCAATGCACCCAGACCACAGGTTAGGCCTCTGTCCCCTCCTTCCAGCTTCCTCTTATTTTCTGGCCTATATCTACTACTTCCTCTACTCCTCTTCAGAAAACAGTAGGCCTCCATAAGATATATATTGAACACAGCATCAGAGGTAATAGTACTATGTATAAAGCCTCTCATTCAGGTTAGAGCAACTGAGGAGGAAAAGGGTCCCAATAGCAGGTAAAAGTGTCAGAGTCACTCCCACTCCCACTATTAGGAGTAGCACAAAAATCCTTAGGAAAACCAGCATAACATATAATGCAGAGGACCTATGCAGACCCACGCAGACTTCATGAGTGTTGTTTCAGTCTCTGTAGGAGATCTCTGGTGGAATTTTGAGGGTTACTTAAGTATACTACCATATCCTCAGCAAATGGTTATATCTTGATTTCTTCCTTCACAAATTGTAAAGACATTCCTTTTATAAGCTGACCAATTTAAGCATCATTTGGTTCCTTGATCACAAAAGAAAAGGCTGTTGACATTGTTCTTTGAAGGCCTGCCATGGCTGGGTGAAAAGAAACTATTACTGAAGACACTATATTTGTAGAGGATGGCTCCCAAGATGGTTAGCTTCGTAGTGCCAGAGTGTTATGCACACAACTAAGAGAGAGAAAAATCCAAAGTCTCTTATTCTCTGCACATTGGCCAGTTGTGCATCTCTGTATTAGTCATCATCTACTGGTTAGGATTTTAAAAGGCAATATTCTATGGGGAGAATTAGTCATTAAGAATCAACTTAACATTTTGTCCATATCACACTAACAGTAAAAGTTTCTCCTTTAGGGCATATGGCATGTCTAGTCACAAGTTCTTTGTGCCAGATATGAGTTGAACATTGTGGAATGGGCTTTAAATCTAATCTTAAATGTTTTTGCCTACTCCCATAGTATCCATGCCAGTAATTCACCAGTGGGTGTATCATTCCAGAGTAGATGCTAATGTACCTCACAGAGTTCACAGCTTTGTAAGGCCAATTATTTTATTAAAATACTTTTATTTTCTGGTAGCATGCCCAGTGTCTTCCAGAACTACTCAGTAGAGATGAAGTTTCCTCATCAGAACCAGATTTACTTCTCTGTGTCCCGTGACTTGTTTATTCTGGAGTGTAAATAAGAGCATTGCATCAGCTTAAAATGTTTGAGGTACGATGAGTATTTAACAGGTAAAACTTATCAATATAAAGAATGCTTTAAATAATAATTCCAGGGAGAGCTTTGAAGTAAAAGTATATGCATATTGAAAAATTGCTGTTTTCCCCCAGGACTGTGGACTAGGATAGGAAAGACAGTAATGTATACTTATGGTTAGAACTGAATTTTTTAATGAGTCACATTGAAGAAAAGTGGAGTTAATGATACCAGAAAAATCAGAGCACCATTAAAAATTCACAGTGGAGTGGGAGATGATTTATAAAACATCTATGACAGAGCAAAGAAAGTGGGATGAAAGACACAGAGAGAGATAAAGAGAGAATGAGAGAGCCAACAATGAAATGAAATAAAGAATCTCAAACTACAGTACATATACTGTGCCTACAGAGTTCCAGGACAAATAACTCAAGAATATAAATATATCAATCAGATATGTAGGCAACAAAGGTGTGGAACCTGCAAGCAACCTACAGATATATCACTATACCCTGGTCAAAACACAGCCACTTATGGACAGAATGTAATGTAGTTATTTATGGAGAGTCTCTAGCTACTCAAATTGACCAAGCCAGTATGTCTCAGGATATGGAACTCAATATTTTGTATTCCAAACTGTAATTTCCATTTTTAAACCTTATTTTTAATGATGGATCTTAAATGCTTTACCAACCCTTGTAGCCCACCACCAGAAGAGTAGAAAAGAGAGGATATGGGAGAAGTGAACTTGTTTAGAAATGGGTCTTTGGAGCAAGTCCTGTCTGTGTTGTTGGGAAATCAGCAGTTCAGTACACAGGTTAGCAGCCACAGCTCAATCCACTTGCCAAAACTTCACTGATACACCTACAATCCAGCTCAGTACAGTCAGGATAGCAACAGCAGTGTTACTACCTAGCAGAGACAGCCAGGCCTCAGTCTCAGCTAGAGACAGCAGGAGGAACCAGGAGAAACACCATGAAAAGTTCTTGGCTGTTCATCTCTCAGGGAATTGAAAATCATTGATGATGAAAGACCCACAAGCATTGCACAGCCAATTCTACAAGCAAGCCAAGCTCAGTCTCCATCACTGACCATGGAGACCTTTTTATACTCTCTCCACTAATCAGGTTTCCTCCACAGGTCTTGCCTCCCCACCTCTGTCTGTCTCAGCTGACATCACTCTTGCAATCAGTCTGAGTCTCAGGAAGCAGCAGGAAACTGCAGCACACCACCACAAGTTTTGTTGCATTTCTCTAAAGAGTCCTGAAAAGTGCAGCTCAACTACTCAATGTAAGGTATACCAATACATGCATGTCATTGGCAAAAAAAAAAAAAAGTCATCGTCATGTGTCCTTTCATGTGCTTGTTTTAGCAGAACATAATTTTTCCTGTATCCACTTCAGCTAAACATTCTTTCACATGTTTGCCCCATCAAAACACCATCCAAATGACTTTCCAAAGAATGTTTAAGTTTTTACTTCACCACAATACTACAGTCTCACTCATGTATCCAACATTTTTGCTTATAGGACTCAGCCTGATTATCAAGGCTATAGAAAACAGTAAGCAGCCACTGAATGTGCAGCAACACAATATACTAACATGCCCATTGAGACTAGTCAACCTCCTCAATTGGCCAATAGCACTTCCAAATTTAAAATATGTGTCCTCCAAGTACCTAATCACTCAAATCTTTACAATGCCACAGTGATTCAGAAATGCCCCTAAAATAAATCCAGGCATATAAACATCAGTTACCAACATGATTCTAAAAGAATGTACAGTTCAGAGAAACCCACAAAACAAATGCAAAATTCATGATACACTAAGCATGAAGAACTTCTTAAAATTTTCTTAGTCATACAAGTCAAAGTCCAAATAAGATTTTAGTGTTTCATCAACTAGATGAAGACAGCAACTTGGATCCAATGACATGAAAGTCAAAGTCTTCATATTAAACTGATGTGCACCATTGTTCAATCTGTCTTCTCCACACATGCTCAACTTGCTGTGGATTCCTGATACACCAAAATATATCTGGCTCATTGTATTAGAATGCCCAAATTGTTAATGGAAGTTTGGAGGTATCAGATCCAAAGCTTGGATGCTGGCACACAGGCTGTTCCCAAAATATCAATTAAAGAAACAAGAAATTGTGAAAACCACAGCAAGGAAAGTTATTCCAACTGGTTACTGGGAAGAGAAAAAAGGAGGATTGTTGACACTCAGTGCACACAAGCACATATTCAGGGGCCTGACATGAAGTTGTCTTGGCAACTCCTGATCTTTCCAAGACTTTTATCATGAAAGGGTGTTGGATTTTGTGAAATGCTTTCTCAGCATCTAATGAGATGATTATGTGGTTTTTGTTTTTGAGTTTGTTTATATAGTGGATTACATTGATAGCTTTCCGTATATTAAACAAAACTATCACTGCATCCCTGGGATGAAGCCTACTTGATCATGATGGATGATTGTTTTGATGTGTTCTTGTATCCAGTTTGCGAGAATTTTATTGAGTATTTTTGCATTGATATTCATAAGGAAAATTGGTCTGTAGTTCTCCTTCTTTGTTGGATCTTTGTGTGGATTAGGTATCAGAGTAATTGTGGCTTCATAAAATGAATTGGGTAGAATACCTTCTGTTTCTATTTTGGGAAATTGTTTGAGGAGAATTGGAATTAGGTCTTCTTTGAAGGTCTGATAGAACCCTGCACTAAACCCACCTGGTCCTGGGCTGGTTTTGGTTGGGAGACTACTAATAACTGCTTCAATTTCTTTAGGGGATACGAGACTATTAAGATCATTAATCTGATCCTGATTTAATTTTGGTACCTGGTATCGGTCTAGAAAATTGACCATTTCATCCAGGTTTTTAGTTTTGTTGAGTATACACTTTTGTAAGAGTATCTGATGATTCCTTGAATTTCCTCAGGTTCTGTTGTTATGTCTCCTTTTTCATTTCTGATTTTAAGAAGCTGGACTCTAGAAATTCAAATAACACCATTAAAAAATGGGGTACAGAGCTAAACAAAAAATTCTCAACTGAGGAATACCGAATGGCTGAGAAACACCTGTAAAAATGTTCAACATCCTTAGTCGTCAGGGAAATGTAAATTAAAACAACCCTGAGATTCTACCTCACACCAGTCAGAATGGCTAAGATCAAAAATTCAGGGGACAGCAGATGCTGGCAAGGATGTGGAGAAAGAGGAACACTCCTCCATTGCTGATGGGATTGCAAACTGGTACAAACACTCTGGAAATCAGTCTGCCACTTCCTCAGAAAACTGGACATAGTACAACCAGAAGATCCAGCAATACCTCTCCTGGGCATATACCCAAAAGATGTTTCAAGTTGTAATAGGGACACGTGTTCCACTATGTTCATAGCAGCCCTATTTATAATAGCCAGAAACTGGAAAGAACCCAGATGTCCCTCAACAGAAGAATGGAAACAGAAAATATGGTACATTTACACAATGGAGTACTACTCAGTTATTAAAAACAATCAATTTATGAAATTCTTAGGCAAATGGATGTATCTGGAGACTATCATCCTGAGTGAAGTAACCCAATCACAAAAGAACACACATGATATGCACTCACTGATAAGTGCACATTAGCCCAGAAATTTAGCATATCCAAGATACAATTTGCAAAACACATGAAACTCAAGAAAAAGGAAGACCATGGTGCAGATACTTCATTCCTTCTTAGAATTGGGAACAAAATACCCATGGAAGGAGTTACAGAGACAAAGTTCAGAACAGAAACTGAAGGAATGACCATCCAGAGGCCGCTCCACTTGGATTCACGCCATAAACAAACACAAAACCCAGACACTAGGCAGATGCCAACAAGAGCCTGCTGACAGGAGTCTGATATAGCTGTCTCCTTCGAGGTTCTGCCAGTGCCTGGCAAATACAGAAGTGGATGCTCACAGTCATCCATTGGACAGAGCACAATGTCCCCTATGAAGGAGTCAGAGAAACCCAGGGAGCTGAAGGTGACTGAATCCCCATAGAAGGAACATCAATATGAACTGACCAATACCCTCAGAGCTCCTTGGAACTATACCATCAGTCAAAGAAAACACATGGTGGAACTAGTGGCTCTAGCTATATTTGTAGCAGAGGATGGCCTAGTCGTTCATCAATGGGAGGAGAGAGGCCCTTGGTCCTGTGAAGGCTCTATGCCCCAATATAGGGGAATGCCAGGACCAGGAATGGGAGTGGGTGGGTTGGGGAGCAGGAGGAGGGGGAGGGGATAGGGGATTTTTGGAGGAGAAACTAGGAAATGGGAAAATATTTGAAATGTAAATAAAGAAAATATCTAATAAAAAAAAAGTTGTCTTTACAAAATGACCACATTGCCAAAGGGGGAAATAGTATAATTGCTTCTTTTGGAAGAATATAATACAAAATCACAGAGGAAACCAGTTTTCTCAAGGTAAAGAATTGATTGGGAAAGCACTACTAGAGGACAAAATTGTACCCATATTGAAAGAGCACATTTGGCCACAAGTATCCAATTCTTCTGAACAATAAAAATAGAAAGTGGAGCAAGAAGGCTGAAATATAACTGCAGCCTACAATGTACTAAGACTAAACCAGTTTGAAAAGGCAACTAAATATTAACTAACAGAGAATAATTCTCAGGGATATCGCCATTATGTAGATATAATAAAAGAAAAATCCACCTCTGTCCTCAGATTAGGAAATGAGGGCTCCTTTGGTTGCGTGTGTATTCTGTTTTACTTTCTTATTTATTTGTTTACTTACTTATTTATTGAATCATAGTATTAAAGAAATATTTTATTTATTTTTATCCCTAACATTGAAGCTCCCTCCCAATTCCCTCTACCAGACTTGTTCACCATATCCCCTCTCCAGTTTGCCTCTAAGAGTGTGCCATTCCCAGGCATCCTACTTCTCTGGGGCATCAGGTCTCTATCAGTGGGGACAGACAAAGCAGTCAGTCCTCTGATACACATGTTTTGGGGCCTTGGCCATCCCATGTATGCTCTGGTTTATGGCTTCATCACTGGGAGTTTCCTGGGGTCCTGGTTAGTTGGCACTATTGGTCTCCCTAAGGGGTTGTCATTCCCTTCAGTTCCTTCAATACTTCCTGTAACTCTTCTATAAAGGTCCTTGACCTCACAACAATGATTTGCTGTAAGTATCTGCATCTGCCTCAGTAAGCTTCTGGTAGAGCCGCTCAGAGGACAGCCATGCTAGGCTCCTGTCCTGCATGTCCTTTGGGTCTGGATTGTCTCACTCAGGATGAGGGAGAAGTACTACCAAATT
>NW_018391699.1:37029-42239 GCF_900095145.1 Mus pahari
CATGGGTTGCACAATATTTCAATGAAACTCATTAAATTACATATATATATATATATATATATATATATATATATATATATATATATATAGTGTATATATATCACAAATATCAAAATATATCATACCTGTGTTCATATAGTAAGTCTGTTATTTTATGTAAGTAAAGTACATAAAGTATGCATTATATAATTAAATATATAAAATTTAATGTTTAAATAGCATATATAAATATATGTAATATAGAATTTCAAAAAAGAATTATATATTTCTTCGGTATTCTGGTCTTTGGACTTTAAAGAGCATGAGCCCCAGTAGAGAGTGGGATTTTTTACACTACGTTAAGTGTGTATGTGTGTGTGTGTGTGTGTGTGTGTGTGTGTCATGTATATAACATGTCAACCTTGTAAGTTTCAGAGTATAACTATCAGGAGTACCTAATACCATAGGGTACTAGAGAACAAATTCAAGTCATCAGGCTTGATCATAAGAGCCAGGTGAGCCATCTGCTTGTCCTTCAAGAAGGATTTTAAAGTGTGATGATTGTAGGTGCTGGAAAAATGTCTCTTATTCAGGTGCAAGAAAAAAATATGTTGGTAGATGCCTTTAGAGAAGAACAGAGCACCAGAATAACATTCCTCAATCATTCCCCAGATATGTAAACTTGTCACTGTTTCCTGATCATCAGATCGTCCATCTACAAGACAAGACAGTCATCCTCTAGGAAGATCCAAGACCAAACCACACCCCATTGCAAAGTCACGTGCCAATCTCCCAGAAGCTTAACAGAGCCAGAAAACACAGGACAAAGAGGGATAAAGTGAGGAAGGCAGAGTAGGTTTGGTCCCCATGCACATTTTCCATGTCCTCAAGTGTAAACCTCTCTAAGTAAAACTAGAAGACTTAATACTTAAGAATCAATTATTGAAATAAATTTCAGTGAGAGTAAATCATTTTGTAATCAGACCTCCTGCTACCACAAAAAGGAAGATGTGCCTGCTTTTTTGTACCTCAACAGTGCCAAACATAATAGTCTGAAACTGGAAAAAAAACCATATGTCCCTCAATGGAAGACTGGATACAGAAAATGTGGTACATATACACAATGGAGTACTACTCAGCTATTAAAAACAATGACTTCATAAAATTTGTGCACAAATGGATGGAACTAGAAAATATCATCCTGAGTGAGGTTACTCAGTCACAAAAAAACACACATGGTATGTACTCACTGATGAATGGATATTACAAAAAGCTTGGAATACCCCAGATACAGCTCACAGACTATACAAAGCCAAGAGGAAGGAAGACCAAAGTATGGGTGCTTCACTCCTACTTAGAAGGGGGAACAAATTAAACAGGGGAGGTAGAGGGAAGGAAGAACTTGGGAGGGTATAAACGAAGGGGAGGTGGAAAGAGGAGCAGGATCAGGTGTGGGAGGAAATGGTGGACATGTATAGAGGATCAGAAAAATGAACAGAGATTTATACCAGTGGGGGATGGGGAATAGGAGGTAACCACCAGAAAGTTCCAGATGCCAGGAAAGCAAGAGGCTTCCAGAACCCAGTGAGGATGACATTAGCTAAAATACTCAATAAAAGGAATAGAGAACCTGTTGAGACCATATCTAGAGGTTAGGAACGGCCCCAACTTGAAGGACGGGGCCACCCACCTCAAAAATCTTAACCCAGAATTGTTCCTCTTGAAAGGAAATACAGAGACAAAGAGTGGAGCAGAGACTGAAGGAAGGGCCATCCAGAGACTGCCCCACCTGTGGATTCATCCCATATACAGCTACCAAACCCTGAGACTATTCCTGATGCCAAGAAGTGTTGCTGAAAGGACCCTGATATAGCTGTCTCCTGATGGGCTCTGACAGAGCCTGACCAATAAAGATATGGATTCTTGCAGCCAATCTTTGGACTGAGCATGGTGACCCCAATGGAGGAGGTAGGGGAATGATTGAAGGAGCTGAAGGGGTTTGTAACCCTATAGGAAGAACAACAATAGCAACCAGTCCCTCAAGAGCCCCCAAGCTACCAACCAAAGAGTATACATGAAGGGAACCACAACTAAAGCTGCATATGCAACAGAAGATTGCCTTATCTGGCATCAATGAGAGGAGAGGCCCTTGGTCCTGTGAAGACATGATGCCCCAGCCTAGGGTAATGCTAGGATGGTAAGGTGAGAGTAGGTGGGTGGGTGTGGAGCACCCTTGTAGAAGCAGAGGTCAGGGGAGATAGGAGAGGGGGTTTGTGGAGGGGAGACCAGAAAAGGGATAGCATTTGAAATGTAAATAAATAAAATAACCAGTAAAAAGTAAAAAATTAAGTTAAAAAATTAAAAAGATGAATATATTCTTTACACTTAGGGTAAGTTTCTTTGTGTATCATTTCTTGGTATATGGTTCCTCATATGCAGAGCACAGTGGTCTAAATTGGCCAGTATGCAGTTCTAGGAAGTTTTCATGAGCTGCTGTGCATGTCATATCTATTCCTGCAATGACTCCTTTGCAAGTCAATGGCATGCAAATAACAGACATGTAAACCTAGGACAATCTCAACTGATTAAAAATCATTCATTTTTAGCAGCTTGGATTAGAGGGTGGTAGGCTACAGTATTGTGATGTCAAGTCATAGTGTTCTTGTGTTAACTACTTGGGGTTCCTGGGTCGTGCTTATGACGATTATGTTTAGCAGTCAGCTTCATTATATAATCTCACATTAATGTCCACAAAACATTTTCTCCTGACAGAGCAACAAATCCAATCTGGTAAAATTCATTAGAGGTTTCTTCTTGTAAATTTTTTAAGGGAAGCAGTGTAATATTCTAGCCTTTATTACCATTTGTTACTACTCTGGCAGGAGTTCCAACTATTTCCATAGGGTAAAAAATTTCTTGGAAGTAGTTTTCATAAAATACCCAAGTGTTCTCTAGTAAGGAATTTACAGAAACTGAAACTTCCACAGGCAGGGTTTGAAAGCGTTGTCACAGCATTTTCTTGAGATGGACCTGTTGAACTCTAGAAGAAACTAGCTGGACAAGTAGGCTTAAATTCAAGGACCAAATAAATGCAAGAGGTGAAAACATGACTACAAGTCTTTTTTTCCAAAGAAAGAACAGAGTGCAGTCATGTACAGACACTGGATTTTAATTCCAACAATTTGACCCATTTTTTATTCCTAGATATTCAAAATTAATGACACTTAGCCATGAGAGACATCTCTATGAAGGATTGATTAGAAATTCTGCCCTGCCCTCAAGGAAATAAACCAGCACAGGCTATTGGCATTGCTCATGGAGGTCTGTCATGACTAGATGAAAAGACACTATTGCTGAAGACAGAACACATTTTATTTGTCGGACAAACAAAACAAAACAAAAACCCTTCCTCCTAAATGGCTAGCTTTGCAGTCATAAAAATGCTATGTACAGCAGTGTTGGAGAAAACATTACACAGTTTAGAATTTTCTGCTCTTTGGACAGTTGTGGATCTCTCTGCTAAACATCCTCTACTACAAATAGAACTCTATGGATAAGATTTCAAAATACATTAAACTATTGACATAATAAATCGTTAAGAATCACTTTACTATTATGTTCATTTCATGCTAATGGTGGTAGTTTCTCCCTTAGGGAATAGACATGTCTACCACAAGTTCTTGGCCCCAATAACAGTGCTAGGTATAGTTTTTAATCTTTTGGAATTGCTTTAAATATAATCTGTTCTTTCTTTTTTTCCATTAACTTCTTTATTCATGCACTTTACATCCTTATTGTAGCCATTTTCTCCCAAGTGCCTCCCTTACACACACCTTCCCCTCTCATTTCCTCCCAATCCTATGGGAAGCAGAACTGCCCCTACCAGGTATCACCCCACCATGGCACAATGAGTCACTGTAGGACTAGATTCATTCTCTCCCACACAGGCCAGACAAGACAGCCTAGTTAAGGGAATGGGACCACAGGCAAGCAGAATATTTAGAGATAGCTCCTGCTCCACTTGTAGGGAGACCTGCATGAAGGCTAAGATGCACATACACTACATACGGGCAGGGGACATAGGTCCAGCCCATACATTCTCTTTGGTTGGTAGTTCACTCTCTGAGAGCCACCAAGAGTCTAGACAAGTAGACACTATTGGTCTTCATGTGGACTTCCTATCTTCTCAGGTTCCCTCAATCCTTCCCTCAATTCTTCCACAAGACTTCTCAAGCTCCATGCAATGTTTGGCTGTGGGTCTTTGCATCTGTTTCAGTCGGCTGCTAGATGGAGCCATTCAGAGGAAAGTTATGCTAGGTTCCTGTCTGCAAGAATAAGAGGGTATCATTAATAGTGCCATGAATTGTTTCCTGCCAATGGGAGGAATGTCAATTTGGACCAGTCATTGATTGGCCATTCCTTCCATCTCTGCCTCATCTTTATTCCTTTATTCCTACATTCCTGCGCATATTGTAGGCAAGACAAATATGGAGTTGAAGGTTTTGTGGGTAGGTTGTTGTCCTTGTTCCTCCACAGAGCATCCTGGATGGCTACCTCAGGTTCCATATTCCACACTGCAAGGAGACTCAGCTAGAGTCACACCCATAAAATTCTGGGAGATTCCTCCAACCCAGGACTCAGGAACAGTCTAGAGATGCCTGCTCACTACCAGCTGCCATATCCATTCATTCCCTCAGACCTCTCTCCAGGACTACATTTGATGATGATCCCCTGCCTAGTTCCCCTCCTCATCCCATTTATCACCCTATTTTCTCCCTCCATTTGCTTCTGATGACTATTTTATTCCCCTTTCTGAGTGAAATTTAACAACCCCCATTGGGCCTTCCTTGTTATTCAGCTACTTTGGATATGGATTGTAGAAAAGGTATCCTGTACTTTATGAATAATAACCACTTATAAGTGAGTAAAAAAATTATGCAAGTCTTTTGGGTCCTGAGTTAGCTCACCCAAGATAATATTTACTAATTCTAACACTTTGCCTACAAAATTCATGGTATTCTTGCTTTTAATCTCTGAGTAGTATTCAACTGTGTAAATGAACAATATATTCTTTATCTACTCTTTGTTTGAGGGACATCTGGGTTCTTTTCAGTTTCTGGCTATGATGAATAAAGTTGCAATAAACATAGTTGAGCAAGTGTACTTATGGGATGATGAAACTTCATTTGGGTATATAACCAGGAGTGGTATAGCTGGGTCTTGAGGTAGAA
>NW_018391700.1:0-1779 GCF_900095145.1 Mus pahari
AGAATTGACAAATGGGACCTCATAAAATTGCAAAGCTTCTGTAAGACAAAAGACACTGTCAATAAGAAAATAAAAAGGTCAACAACATATTGGGAAAGGATCTTTACCAATCCTAAATCAGATAGGGGACTAATATATAATATATATAAAGAATCCAAGAAGATGGACTCCAGAAAACCAAATAACCCTATCAAAATTGGGGCACTGAGCTAAACAAAAAATTCTCAACTGGGGAATATCGAATGGCTGAGAAATACCTCAAAAAATGTTCAACATCCTTAATCATCAGGAAAATGCAAATAAAAACAACCCTGAGATTCCATCTCACACCAGTAAGGATGGCAAATATCAAAAATTCAGGTGACAGCAGATACTGGTGAGGATGTGGAGAAAGAGGAATACTCCTCCATTGTTGGTGGGATTGAAAGCTTGTACAACCACTCTGGAAATCAGTCTGGTGGTTCCTCAGAAAAATGGACCTAGTACTACCAGAAGATCCAGCAATACCTCTCCTGGGCATATATCCAGAAGGAGTTCCAACTGGTAATAAGAACACATGCTCCACTATGTTCATAGCAGCCTTATTTATAATCGCCAGAAGCTGGAAAGGACTCAGATGTCCCTCAGCAGAGGAATGGATACAGAAAATGTGGCACATTTACACAATGGAGTACTACTCAGTTATTAAAAACAATGAATTTACGAAATTCCTCAGCAAATGAATGGATCTGGGGGGTATCATCCTCAGTGAGTTAACCGGATCACAAAAGAACTCACATGATATGCACTCACTGATAAGTGGATATTAGCCCAGAAACTTAGAATACCCAAGGTACAATTTGTAAAACACATAAAACTCAAGAAGAATGAAGACCAAAATGTGGACACTTCCCCCCTTCTTAGAATTGGGAACTAAACACCCATGGAAAGAGTTACAGAGACAAAGTTTGTTTGAAGCTAAGAAGAAAGGATGGACCATCCAGAAACTGTCCCACCCAGCGGCCCATCCCATAATCAGCCACCAAATGCAGACATTATTGCATGTGATAGCAAGATTTTGCTGAAAGCACCCAGATATAGCTGTCTCTTGTGAGACAATGCCAGTGCCTGGCAAACACAGAAGTGGATGCTCACAGTCAGCTATTGAATGGAACAGAGGGCCCCCAATAGAGGAGCAAGAGAAAGTACCCAAAGAACTGAACGGATTTGCAATCCTATAGATGGAACAACAATATGAACTAACCAGTACCCCCCCAGAGCTCGTGTCTCTAGCTGTATATGTAGCAGAAGATGGCCTAGTCAGCCATCATTGGGAAAAGAGGCCCCTTAGTCTAGCAAACTTCATATGTCCCAGTACAGGGGAACACCAGGACCAAGAAGTGGGAGTGGGTAGGTAGGGGAGCGGGGGGGGAGGGTATAGGGGACTTTGGGGATAGCATTTGAAATGTAACTGAAGTAAATACCTAATAAAAAATTGAAAAAACAATCGGGTTCAAATCTAAACAAAAACTTTCATAGAGGTTTCATCTTATACCTATCATAATGACTAATATCAATAATGTAAGTACCACACATGCTGGTGAAAATGTGGAAAGGAAAACACTCCTCTGTTACTGGTGGGAGAACAAACATATACAGCCACTTTGGAAATCAATATGGTAGTTTCTTAGAAATGTAGTGATCCATGCTCCACTATGTTCATAGCAGCCTTATTTATAATAGCCAGAAGCTGGAAAGAACCCAGATGTCCCTCAATAGAGGAATGGATACAGAAACTGT
>NW_018391700.1:2344-3712 GCF_900095145.1 Mus pahari
AAGAAGAAGAAGAAGAAGAAGAAAAGGAGAAGGAGGAGGAGGAAAAGGAGGAGGAGGAGGAGGAGAAGGAGGAAAAGGAGGAGGAAGAGGAGGAAAAGGAAAAAGAAATAATATGGCAGCAATAAAAAATAAGACAAATAAAAATAAATGGTCAAAGTTCACTAAAAAAAAAAAAAAGAAAGAAAGAAAAAGAAATGTAGTGATCATCCACCTGAACCCACTGGAGGCCTCCAAAGGCCCTAGAGTACTATCCACTCTGCAGGACCTCTGGATCACTTCGGGATCAACATCAGCTCCAAAGAATCACAGAGGGTCTTGTGCCAGCAGGAACAGGGACAAAGGAACCACACCAAACCAGAGGCTGGGATTCTTTCTGGTCAGGGCCACCACCTTTTGCTTGAACCTGGCTGAGGGCATCAAGGGCCCTAGAGGACTCTCCATGCTGCAGGACTTCTAATATACCCAGGAACTCTTGAAAACTGAAGAGCACTTGGGAGACAGAAGCAACATAGGGTCTTGAACAGGGTACCATGCGGCCTTCATCCTCAGCCAGGAGGCTGAGCTGAGACCCAGACCCCTGGGCACTTTCCTTGCCAGAGGAAAGTCAGCCTTCAGAGAGGGCTCTGACCCCAAGACTCAGGAAGTGGATCAGAGCTCCAGACTTCTGTACACCTGCCTTTCAAGAGGAGAGCTTGCCTGCAGAGAGTGCTCTGACCACCGGGACTCAGGTGAGAATTGAATTCCCAGGAGGACTGAAAGAGGCTAACAAAATCACAGGAGGAACAAGCTCCAACCAGAGACAACTATAACAACTAATGCCAGAGATTGCCAGATGGCAAAATGCAAACGTAAGAATCTTACTAACAGAAAACAAAACCACTCACCATCATCAGAACCCAGCATTCCCACCTCAGCCAGCCCTGGATACCCCAACACAACTGAAAAGCAAGAATCGGATTTAAAATCATATCTCTTGATGTTGGTAGAAGATTTTAAGAAGGGTATTAAAAACTCACTTAAAGAAATACAGGAGAGCACTGCTAAACAGGTAGAAGAACTTAAAAAGGAAGGACAAAATCCCTCAAGGAATTACAGGAGAATACTGCTAAACAGGTAGAAGTCCTTAAAGAAGAAACACAAAAATCCCTTAAAGAATTACAGGAAAACACAACCAAACAGGTAATGGAATTGAAGAAAATCATCCAAGATCTAAAAATGGAAGTAGAAACAATGAAGAAAACCCAAAGGGAGACAAGTCTGGAGATAGAAACCCTAGGAAAGAAATTAGGAATCATAGATGTAAGCATCAGCAACAGAATACAAGAGATGGAAGAGAGAATCTCAGGTGCAGAAGATTCCATAGGGAAC
>NW_018391700.1:4187-5244 GCF_900095145.1 Mus pahari
GTAAGGAAAAAAGGTCAAGTAACATATAAAGGCAGGCATATTAGAATTACTCCAGACTTCTCACCAGAGATTATAAAAGCCAGAAGATCCTGGACAGATGTTATACAGACACTAAGAGAACAAAAATGCCAGTCCAGGCTACTATACCCAGCAAATCCCTCAACTACCAGAGATGGAGAAATCAAAGTATTCCATGACAAACCAAAATTCAAAAAATATCTTTCTACAAAACCAGTCCTTCAAAGGGCAATAAAGGGAAAACATGAACCAAAAGATGGAAATGACACCCTATAAAAAGCAAAAAGGTAATCCTTCAACAAACCTAAAAGAAGACAGCCACAAGAACAGAATCTCAACTTTAACAACAAAAATAACAGGAAGCCACAATTACTTTTCTTAATTTCTTTTAACACAAATGGACTCAATTCCCCAATTAAAAGACATAGACTAACAGACTGGCTACACAAACAGGACCCAACATTGTGCTGCTTGCAGGAAACTCATATCAGGAAAAAAGACAGACACTACCTCAGAGTAAAAGGCTGGAAAACAATTTTCCAAGCAAATGGTCCGAAGAAACAAGTTGGAGTAGCCATTCTAANATCGAATGAAATTGACTTCCAACCCAAAGTTATCAAAAAAAGAAAAGTACGGGCACTTCATACACATCTAAGGTAAAATCTACCAAGACAAACTCTCAATTCTAAATATCTATGCTCCAAATGCAAGGGCAGCCTAATTCATTAAACAAACTTTGGTGAAGCTCAAAGCACACATTACAGTTCACACAATAATAGTGGGAGACTTCAACACCCCACTCTCATCAATGGACAGATCCTGGAAACAGAAACTAAACAGAGACACACTGAAACTGTTTCATGAAGTCATGAAACAAATGGATTTAACAGATGTCTACAGAACATTTTATCCTAAACAAATGGATATACCTTCCGCTCAGCACCTCATGGTACATCCTCATATGCACATACTAGTAACCTGACAGAACAACTAGAAACCCTAGAACTATAGGAAGCAAATTCACCTAAGAGGAGTAGAA
>NW_018391700.1:5837-18456 GCF_900095145.1 Mus pahari
AACACATCAAAATGATCATCCATCATGACCAAGTAGGCTTCATCCCAGGGATGCAGGGATGGTTTAATATAAGGAATTCCATCAATGTAATCCACTACATAAACAAACTCAAAGACAAAAATCACATGATCATCTCCTTTATCCACTTAGATCTAAACTTTGTACCAGGAGATAAGAATGGATCAATTTGCAGTCTTCTATATGCTAACCACCAGTCAAACCAGAACCATTTCTTGAAAATGCTGTCTTTTATCCACTATATGGTTTTAGCTCCTTTGTCAAAGATCAAGTGACCATAAGTGTGTGGTTTCATTTCTGGGTCTTCAATTCTATTCCATTGATCTACCTGTCTGTCGTTGTACCAGTACCATGCAGTTTTTATCACAATTGCTCTGTAGTACAGCTTGAGTTCAGGATGGTGATTCCCCCAGAAGTTCTTGTATTGTTGAGAAAAGTTTTTGTTTTCCTGGGCTTTTCTGTTTGTTTCGTTGTTGTTGTTGTTGTTGTTGTTGTTGTTGTTATTCCAGATGAATTTGTAAATTTCTCTTTCTAACTCTATGAAGAAATGAGTTGGAATTTTGATGGGAGTTGCATTGAATCTGTAGATTGCTTTTGGCAAGATGGTCATTTTTACTATATTAATCCTGCCAATCCATGAACATGGGAGATCTTTCCATCTTCTGAGTTCTTCTTGGATTTCTTTCAGAAACTTGAGGTTCCTGTCATACAGATCTTCCTCTTGTTTGGTTAGAGTCTTACCAAGGTACTTTATATGTTTTGTGACTACTGTGAAAGGTATTTCCTTAATTGCTTTCTCAGCCTGTTTATCCCTTGAGTAGAGGAAGGCTACTGATTTCTTTGAGTTAATTTTATATTCAGCCACCTTGCTGAAGTTGTTTATCAGCTGTAGGAGTTCTCTGATAGAATTTTTGAGGCCACTAAGTATACTGTCTTATCAGCTGCAAAGAGTGATACCTTGATTTCTTCATTTCCAATTTGTATCCCTTTGACCTGCTTTTGTTGTCTAATTGTTCTAGCTAGAACTTCAAGTACAATATTGACTATATAGAGATCGATTCAGGAGCCTTACCTAGTCCCTGATTTTAGGGGGATTGTGTCATGTTTCTCTCCATTGATTTGATGTTGACTACTGGATTGCTGTATATTGCTTTTACTATGTTTAAGTATGGGGCTGGAACGCTGCTCTTTCCAAGACTTTTACCAAGAAATGATATTGAACTTTGTCAAATGCTTTTTCAACATCTAATAAAATGCTCATGTGTTTTTTTCTTTGAGTTTCTTTATGTAGTAGATTACAGTGATGAATTTCCATATACTAAACCATCCCTGCATCCATGTGATGAAGCCCACTTGATCACAGTCAATGATCATTTTGATGTGTTCTTGGATTCAGTTTGGGAGGATTTTACTGAATATTTTTCCATTGATATTCATAAGGGCAATTGATCTGAAGTTCTCTTTTATGTTGGGTCTTTGTGTGGTTTTGATATCAGTATAACTGTGGCATCATAGAACAAATTAGGTAGTGTTTTTTCTGTTACTATTTTGTGCAATAGTTTGAAGATTATTGGTAGTAGGTCTTCCTTGAAGGTCATATAGAATTCTGCATTAAAACTATCTTGTCCTGGGCTTTTCTTTGTTGGGAAAATTTTAATGAATGCTTCTATTTCTTTACAGATTATGAAACAGTTTTGATAGTTTATCTGCTCCTGATTTAACTTTGATACCTGTATCTGTCTAGAAAATTGTCCATTTTATCCAGATTTTCCAGTTTGTTGAGTATAGACTTTTGTAGTAGGATCTGATGAATTTTTTTAATTTCCTCAGTTTCTGTTGTTATGTCTTCTTTTTCATTTCTGATTTTGTTAATTTGGATACTATCTCTGTGCCCTCTGGTTAGTCTGGCTATGGTTTTATCTATCCTGTTTCTCAAAAAACCATATCCTGGTTTTCTTGATTCTTTGTACAGTTCTTTTTGTTGCTACTTGGTTGATTATTGCCCTGAGTTTGATTATTTATTGCCTTCTACTTCTCTTGGGTGTATTTGATTCTTTTTGTTCTACAGCTTTCAAATAGGCTGTCAAATGGCCAGGTGTGGTGGCAGACACCTATAATCCAAGCACTCGGTAGGCAGAGGCAGGCAGATTTCTGAGTTCGAGGCCAGCCTGGTCTACAAAGTGAGTTCCAGGACAGCCAGGGCTATACAGAGAAACCCTGACTGAAAAGAAAATTGTGCTGTCAAGCTGCTAGAATATGCTCTCACTAGTTTCTTTGTGGAGGCACTCAGAGCTATGAGTTTTCCTCTTAGCACTGCTTTCATTGTGCCCCATAAGTTTCTTCAGTATGCTGTGCCTTCATTTTCATTAGATTCTGGAAAGTCTTTAATGTCTTTGTTTATTTCTTCCTTGACTAAGTCATCATTGAGTAGGGTGTTGTTCAGCTTCCATATGTATGTGGGCTTTCTGTTGTTTTTATTGTTATTGAAGACCAGCCTTACTCTGTATTGATCTGATAGGATGCATGGGATTATTTCAGTCTTCTTGTATCTGTTGAGACCTGTTTTGTGACCAAATATATGGTCAATTTTGGAGAATGTACCATGAGGTACTGAGAAGAAGGTATATTCTTTTATTTTAGGATGAAATGTTGTATAGATATCTGTTAAATCCATTTGGTTCATAATTTCTGTTAGGTTCACTGTGTCTCTGTTTAGTTTCTGTTTCCATGATTTGTGCATTTATTAGAGTGGGTTGTTGATGTCTCCCACTATTATTGTGTATTTTGAGCTTTAGTAAAGTTTCTTTTATGAATGAAGGTGACCTTGCATTTGGAGCATAGATGTTCAGAACTGTGCATTTGTCATGGTAGATTTTTCCTCTGATGAGTATGAAGTAACCTTTCATAACTTTTTTGATAAGTTTTGTTTGAAAGTCAATTATATTCCATATTAGAATAGCTACTCCAGCTTGTTTCTTGGGACCATCTGTTGGAAAATTGTTTTCCAATCTTTTACTCTGAGATAATGTCTGTCTTTGTCACTGAGGTGCTTTTCCTGTATGCAGCAAAATGGTGGGCACTGTTTACCTATCCATTCTGTTTGTCTATGTCTATTTATTAGGAAATTAAGTCCATTGATATTAAGAGATATTAAGGAAAAGTGATTTTGCTTCCTGTTATTTTTGTTGTTAGAGGTGGAACTATGTTTGGCTATCTTCTTTTTGGTTTGCTCAAAGATTACTATTTTGCTTTTCCTGGGGTGTAATTTCCCTCCTTGTGTTGGAGTTTTCCATCTATTATCCTTTGTAGGGCTAGATTTGGGAGAAAATATTGTATAAATTTGGATTTTTTGTGGAATACCTTGGATTCTCCATCTATGGTAATTGAGAGTGTTGCTTGGGACAGTAACCTGTAGTGGCATTTGTGTTCTCTTAGGGTCTGTATCACATCTGTCCAGGATCTTCTGGCTTTCATAGTCTCTTGTGATAAGTCTGATGTAATTCTGATAGGTCTGCCTTTATATGTTACTTGACCTTTTCCCCTTACTGCTTTTAATATTCTTTGTTTCACACATTTTGTGTTTTGACTATTATGTGACAGGAGGAATTTCTTCTCTGCTCCAGTCTATTTGGAGTTCTATAGGCATCTTGTGTGTTTATGGGCATCTCGTCCTTTAGGTTATGGAAATTTCCTTCTATAATTTTGTTGAAGATATTTACTGACCCTTTAATTTGGGAATCTTTGTTCTCTTCTATAACTATCATCCTTAGATTTGGTCTTCTCATTGTGTGCTGGATATCCTGGATGATTTGGGTTAGGAGTTTTTTGCCTTTTTCACTTTCTTTGACTGGTGTGTCAATGTTTTACACCTGAGATTCTCTCTTCTATCTCTTGTATTCTGTTGGGGATGCTTGTGTCTATTAATCCTGATCTCTTTTCTGGGTTTTTCTATCTCTAGAATTGTCTCCCTTTGTGATTTCATTCTTATTTCTACTTCCGTTTTTATATCCTGGATGGGTTTGTTCATTTCCTTCACCTGTTTGGTTGTGTAATTCTTTAAGAGATTCTTGTGATTCCTCTTTAAGGTCTTCTAGCTGTTTACCTGTGTTCTTCTGTATTTCTTTAAGGGAGTTATTTATGTCATTCTTAAAGCCCTCTATCATCATTATGAGAAGTGATTTTAAATCTGAATCTGGCTTTTCTGGTGTGTTGGAGTATCAAGGGCTTGTTGTGGTGGGAGAACTTGGTTCTGGTGATACAAAATAGCCTTTGTTTCTGTTGCTTATGTTCTTGCCCTTGCCTCTCACCATTTGGTTATGTCTGGTGTTAGTTGGTCTTGCTGTCTCTGACTGGAGCTTGTCCTTCCTGTGGGCATGTGATCCTGTGTGTCAACACTCCTGGGAGACCAGCTGTCTTCCTTGAAGGATTTGGGTGTAGAGGCCTATGGGACAGCCTCATCTCCAGGGTGCAGATGGAGAGCTGAAGAATCCCTTTACCAGCTACTCTGCTGTTCCTGTGCCCTGTGAGCTCCTGCTGGGTCCCTCTTTTTGCATTTATTGGAGCAAGAGTGGTGATCTGACTTCTGGGCTTAGGAGTGAGAGCACTCCTGGGAGACCAGCTCCTTCTTGGTGGGAATTGTGTGAGAAGGGCTGTGGAACACTGTTTTTCAGTGTTGTTTGTCCCCCATGTTCATTATGGTTTGGAGGACCTATTGCTCATTCAATTAAGAAAGCACTAATTGAACATCTGAATGTTTGATACTTGTTAACTATTAATAATGAACAGAAATCCACATTTCAACAGAAATCTGTAAATGTGGAGGATAATTACTTTTTAAAGTCAATGACAGTGAAGAGGGTGGGGGGACTATGTGCAGAGGATACAGGGAAGGCTAGATAATAAAGGTGGAGAGAGGGATACATCAAGAAGGAAAGGAAGGACAGAGGTAGAGAAATTCTTTTCAATAAATGTCAGGGCAGGCTTATTTGAAGAAATAATTTATAAAAGGAAAATGACTAGACTTGCGTTGCAGTGATGATCATAAATATCTATGGCTCTCTGCAAGAAAAGCAGAAGGGAGACCTGTGGAGCTGTGATAGGCAGCCTATTTTGATTGAATGAGGCTTGCTTCAGCAACCCAGTAGAAAACTCTACAAGGGACAGAAAAGCAAGCCACGTTTCCAGAGTCAGGTTTCTGTCATCACTGTCACCCCCAACTACATAATTCTGTGACTAGTCATGCAGAAAATATCCCAAGCTTCTAGAATTCTGGCTAGACTCCACCCCCATAGTTACCTGACTATAGCCAGGTATGCTCCCCAAACCCAGTTAACTGATAACCCAACCTACTATAAAAGGGGCTGCTTGGCCCCTCCTTGCTCTCTTTAAGCTCTCACCTTTCTTACCCTCATCTGTAGCCCTCCTTCTCTCCCTCCCTTACCCCCTCTCTCCACATGGTCATGGCTGGCCTCTTTCTTTCTACCTTCTCTCCTTCCCCCTGCATTTCTACAATAAAGCTCTAAAACCATAGACTGTCTCTGCTCATAAAGGCCTGCCATGCTTGAACAATGGGAAGCTTTCTCCTAACAAGCCACTTCTAACCTTCCATCAGAAGGCCTTCCTGTGTGGCAGCTATGGACAGGACCAAGGACTCTTGCCTTCGTAGGAACCACACAGAACCTCCCTCTCTCCCTGCCCTTTCCTCCCTTTGGCTCCATTGCTGACTGAGCCACCCGGGGAAGTGGGGGGGGGGGCATTCTGTTCTCAGCTCTTCCTCTGTGTCCAGCAGTGTCCGGGATGCCCAAGATTGAAAACCTGGTACCTAGGACTGCCTCTTGTCCACCACTCGTCAAGCTGGGACAAGTGGCTTCACACAGCCAAATACCCACCCAGGGCCACATGGAAAGTGTGCAACAGTCCTTCCATGTCTGCCAGCCCAGAGCACCAAAACTCTGGCTGGATGCAGGTTTTCTCCCATACCCTCTTTCCCCCAAGCTCCCTACACCGCAGAGACTAATTGGGAAAATGAGGTAGGTCATCAAGAGTAGGAATAAGCTAGGAATGGTAAAATCGTATACATGTATGTAATTGTTGAAAAAGAGACAGAAATTGAGAAAGAGAAAAATAGATGATAGATAGATAGATAGATAGATAGATAGATAGATAGATAGATAGACAGTTGTTAAGTAAGAAGGTAGATAGGTAATTAATAAGCAGAAAGATAGCCATATTAATACACATACAGAGAGATTCATTGATTCATGATAGCATCCACAAAGACCCTAGAGACCTCCAGAACAAGAACTGATAGGGGTGCCTGTTATGCTTGCCCTTACACAAGAGTTAGAGTAAGAAATAAATACTGTTCAGTTGGAGTATATGGAAAAATCACTGGAGTGAAATGAGACATCATAAAGATACTAAGATACTTAAACAAATCAAATGACATTGCAAGAAGAATATGAAGTATTCTGATTCTATACCTTGATTTACTATATGAGAACAACTTGCAAGCAAAAAAAAAAAAAAAAAAAAACTGCTGTACCTGTCAGAGTATACAAGTAAGAGCTATCTATGTTCCTATCATTCCTACAGATAACCCAGAAGTCTTGCTGCTGTTGAGTCTTCCTCACAGGCACTGAGGGGAGTTGATGCAAAGTTCTCACTCTTCCACTTTTTCATAGAGGACATCAGTTTATATTGTGTTCTCATTCACCAAAGCATCATGTCCATCTGTAATTCCACAGGCACCCTAAAACACAGAGGAATGTGGATCACCCACAGATTGAGAAACAATGGAGAAACCTGCTAAAGTTGCAGACACTCTGACATACTGCCCCAAACCTTTCTTTTTTCGAGACAGGGTTTCTCTGTGTAGCCCTGGCTGTCCTGGAACTTACTTTGTAGACCAGGCTGGCCTTGAACTCAGAAATCTGTCTGCCTCTGCCTCCCAAGTGCTGGGAATAAAGGCATGCACTACCATGCCCAGCCCAAATGCAGATAACACACAAACTGAGAGGAACCACATCTCAGTAGGTAGACAAACCCTAGATTCCAAAGAATTGGCCACTGCTACACTTGCAGGCTTTGTTGATGATTACAGTTAAAGAATTATAGTGTTGTACCTGTACTAACTACAATAGCATACACACTGTAAACTAAGTACAGCCTTCAGTTGCCAGGCTACTTCCCAGGCATATTTCCATGGGAACATCTTTCACTATGAAAACCATCAATAAAACTTGTAGAACCAACAAATATGTGGCAAGCCATTTCCTAGGTGAACAGTGTAAGTCATGAAGCCGGCATAGCTGTTTTGACAAGATGCCAGCAAAGCTGAGACACGTTTTGTGATTGCTGACCTGATGCCCTTTGCTATCGACTTGAGTCTGCATGTTACACTCTTGGGGGCTATTGCCATTATGACTCAGCCATGTCTTCTCTGACAGAATGAATTATCTCTGTATTCCCCTAAGAAAGTCCTAAATGTACAACTCCTGCACTCAAGGACGTAACCTTAGTTGAGCATACTTGGGAGTCTTCTCTGTGCCTTGGAGATTGTTATCTTCCCCTAAGGAAATTTATGAAACAAAATAATTAGAATAGTGTTATCTCAGGAGAGGCTGCACAGGACAGGAAAAATAAAAACAGATCATAGATATAACTCTTTTTACAATATATGTAGAATTTCTTAGAATTATAACCTACAAGAAAAAAGACCATACATACTAAGCCCCTAGTAAGAGCTCAGAAACAAAAGCTAGAATGACTAAGACAATATGTTACCATGTATAGATGAGCCAAAAATAATAAAAGAATGAAAGAAGAATAAAGTATAAGGATTTCTCATTCTTGGAATAGATTGGTTTACACCTGGTTGTTGTAATGTTAATTAATGTAGAAACAAAAAATGCCTTTATGGGCTGGTGAGATGGCTCAGTGGGTAAGAGCACCCGACTGCTCTTCCAAAGGTCTGGAGTTCAAATCCCAGCAACCACATGGTGGTTCATAACCATCCGTAACAAGATCTGACACCCTCTTCCGGAGTGTCTGAAGACAGCTACAGTGTACTTACATATAATAAATAAATAAATCTTAAAAAAATGCCTTTATTAAACAAATTCTTAGAAGATTATAAATGACAACTACAACAATACCTAAGCCTCAACTCTCAGACTTGACTTAGGCAAATCTGCAAATAATATGATTGACCATTAAAAGACAATGATATACTGATTAAAGAAGGGTGATTTGCTTGTACTGGCTAGGATTCTATCTATATTCTATCTAAGCATCTTGAAACCACAAGGTGCTTGCTTGCTTCCTTAAGCTAAAATGATTTGTAGAATATTAAGAATAAGGAGATGATAATAAAATTTTTCTTCCCATTTTTAACCTGGAACCCTGAGCATACAAAAAAAAAGCATGCCCAGGATAAAATGATATGATCTGTACTTCTTGAAACCATGAAAGTTTTTGAATCTGCATAAATAAAGAAAATTTCTGATTGTTAGTTGGTTAGAGTTGCAAAGCACCCCAGTCTTGGAGTCTTACCCATCCCTGCTCTCAGCTGTTCCTTAAATCCACTTTGGAACCCATTCATGGATGCCCCGACCTGCCGAGATAATCAGTAGGGACCCAGGGCAAAGGAGTAAGAGAGTGGGAGTGAAGGAGACAGGAAGAATGAGAGCAAGTCAATCATACTGATCAAGCTCTGAAAACTTTATTCAAGAATGGCATTATAAGCATAAGCAAAATGAGTCTCCAAGGGAGGGGGGAAGAGCCAGGGGGTGCTCTCTGAAAGTCAAGTGGCAATCTTCAGCTCCTGGAACCAACGGTCACAGTGTCCTCTTTTCCCAAAAACATTCTTACTGTTATGACCACAAATGTTCTCTCGGGATTGCTTATGTACACTAGAAAATATCCACAAGGCCATGGTTGAGGCCATGGCTCCTGGCATTTCCACCCTTTTAATTATTTTCAATAAGGCCCCACAGAACTGGGATGTTCAATAGTCATCTCATCATTGGATGAGTGGGTATTAACCAGCGGGGGGAAGCACTGACCTGAGTCCTCCCGTGGGTACCATCATGCCCCACAGTCATGGCTCTTGGTATCTTGGAGGCAGAGCCATAGAAAAATCCTTAGGATAAGGTTGAAAACAGATACCAACCTTCTTGCAAAGCAGGTTAGTCTCACGGGGAACTCAGAGATGGTCCGTGTTAGACCTTCCCCTGTGGTGCTTAGCCTCGCAACCCACGCTGGTGCCCATACTGGATTCATCTTATCAAGAACTAGTATGCAGCTCTTGAATGAGAATTATCAACCTCAGGTTCAGCAAGGCCTCTGTCACCCAAATCAAGTCTATGATAATGAATTTGCAAGGGTCTCTATCCCGACCTGCGGGACAAGTTATTCCATGGTTCTCAAGGGGGATTCTAAACCTAGAGAGAAATGGGATAAAGAAAGAGATGGAGACCATACATTCTTGTCATAGTCTCGTTTACTGGGGGAAAAGGCTCAAGTTTTATACAATTCAGAGAGGGATTGGGGAGTGATCAAAAGGTACACAGTGAAGGACAAATGGGTAGAGCTAATTGCGAGTCTGATACATTCAGTGATTTATCTTAGGTCCTTGGCGTCACTGCCCTGGAACATCGGGCAGCTTATCTCAGAGTCCCAGATCCTCCTAACAGCCCAAGGTGACAGCCCTGGGCAGCTCCAGAATGTAAAAAGACTCCCTCAGTACTTGATGTTTGCTTAGGACTGGAATCTTGCTGGTTCCTATGGAACAGCCTTGCAGAGAGAGGGGAAAGGGCTCCTGACAAGGAACTATATGGCTCCCAGCTGCATGCTGTAAAAATGCCTGTGCTGCGGGATGCTGGGGATGTAAGATGCCTGGGTTTTCTCAACGTGGTCTCTAACAGGTCTCAATGCCAAGGAATCAATCTGCAGTTTTATAAAACCAGTAATTCTGTTAAAAATAAAAGGCCCCAAAGTTACTAATAATAAAATGCTTATTAAAAGCCCAAGGAGGGGCATCAAGAGTGTGAACATGGAGGACTTCAACCAATTATCAGCAGTGGCTGAAAACTAATTTCTCTGGAGCTCCAACTTAAGTTTATTTAACTATTGGATTAGAGTTTAAACAATACCTGATTCATTTACATAAAAGCAGCATTCTTCCTGCAGATAGAGACAGGTGCCACCTTTCTCAGCAGTCAGCAAATCAAGTGCTCTTCGATTCTGTAAGGCAACTTGGGCAAGGGAAGTTAATTGTCTCTGTAAAGAAGCTAATGACTAAATGGAGGCTTTCACTGCCAATGCAAATTGTTAAAAAAACAACAACAAAAATGAATCTCAAAGAATTAATGAAAAAGAGTTAAAATAATCAAAACTCACCTAGATTAACAAGAATCAATTCTCCTGATGGAGAGGCAACAGGATGGCTATTACAAGAAGGAAATTCGTGTCACTTGAGATCTAGTCAAACCACTCATAAAGCGTGATGAGTCTAGCCAGAGCTCACAGCTACAAACAAGTACTCATGTTCCCCAGCCCCTCCCTCTCACACAGACACAGGGTGCTCTCTGCTCATCTTCAGATTGCACATTGCCAGATGGGCTGCCCCAGGCAAAGAAGTTTTTGATAGAGTCTGTATCACTGTGTGAGGAGCTTGTGTAACTTGACAGCAGTAATAAACTCCCAAATCCTCAGCCTCCACTCTGCTGATTTTCAGGGTGAAATCTGTCCCTGAACCACTGCCACTGAACCTGTCAGGGACTCCAGAGCCCAGTTTGGACACCTGATATATTAGGCGCTTGGGAGACTGGCCTGGCCTCTGTAATAACCAATTCAAATAGGTGTTTCCATCACTATGTAAGAGGCTCTGACTTGACTTGCAAGAGATGGAGGCTGGTTGTCCAATGGAAACTGACAAAGACAGTGGAGTCTGGGTCATCACAACATCACCACTGGATTCTGAAATTACAATACAATAGTGCAAAGTCATGTGCAAACATCCTGGACAAACTCTGTGAAATCTTTTATGTGGTTCCTTTCAGGTGAGTTCCTGGCAGTTTTTGAGATTTAAAAATATTATATATCAAATGCTTTGTCATAAAATAAGTGTTGAAGGTTCTAAACATCAGAGTCTATACCATTCCATCCAATCTATGTCACAATATTGATCTTAGAACAGTTAATGTTCCATCTGGAATTTCTCATTAGGATGTAACAAAACCTCACCTCCTGAAGAATGTGACCTGCCCCATCACAAATGACCAGCACACATAGGCATCCAGAGATCACCCTCCCTCCCTATTCTCATCCCTCACCTTCCACACTGCTTACCCTGAATCCAGAGCATTAGCAGAAACAGGAACTGGGCAGGACTCATCATTCTGAGGAAATGAACATAGGAGAGTGATCAGTGGAGGCAAGAGGACAGTTGAGGTTTTATGTCAGGCCACCAGGGCAAAGACCTCCCTAGGGACCAATATGCAAATGCTCTGGTCTGTATAACAGTGTACAAAGAAGAGACAGTTATGTGGGCTTCTTGAATGTGAAAAACAACTCAAAAAGTAAAAGCAATAAAACAAAATATGATTGCTGAAGGTAGAATAAGCAGGATGTTAAAGCTCTGCTAATGCAGTTCAAATCAATTATTGATATGGAATAACAACTTAGTTATTCTGTATAGTTTGAAATTTACTTAAATTTTTTCTATCTACACAAGACTAAATTGCAGAAAAAGAGGAGAATGTAATTGAAACACATAGCTAGTTATTGTCAGGGATGAAATGAGCTCCGAGAACTTTTTGCTCACAATCTCTAGTGTATTGCAAGAGCTGAAGCAAATCATTCAGCTCTCTTTTAACCTTATTGACTGTACTCTGATTTTGTATCTAAAAAATTACATACCTTTAATTATAATCACAGGAACACACTTAGGGGATTAATGTGATTCAGGAAAGTATATACTATAAGTATTATTATGCTTATTTCACTTTCATAAAAATACACATATCTAATTATTTATAAATTTTTTAATCAATTTTTCTTACTTTTACATATCAAACAAACTCTGAATTCTGGTAGTTCAGACATATATTATATTACTTACATGTTTTCACTTCTTAAATTTCATTTGAATGGCTGGGCATGGTGGCACACGCCTTTAATCCCACCACTTGGGAGGCCTAGGCAGGCAGATTTCTGAGTTCGAGGCCAGGCTGGTCTACAGACTGAGCTCCAGGACAGCCAGAACTATACAAAGAAACCCTGTCTTGAAAAAACAAAAACAAAAACAAAATTTCATTTGAAGGAAATCATACAGTACATGTTCTTCAGTGAATTAAATTAATTTTCTCCCTGTAACTTTCTCAAAAGGTTCATTCATGTTCTGTGAATAAATAATATTGCTGGATAATCTGGTAATGATAAGTTTTGTTCTTGCATATGGACATTTCTTTCTTTATTTTTTCCTTGAGTACTTACCAATAGAGGGACAGTGAATGTTTTTATTGGATTACATATAAACATCTCTCTCTCTCTCTCTCTCTCTCTCTCTCTCTCTCTCTCTCTCTCTCTCTCTCTCTCT
>NW_018391701.1:0-987 GCF_900095145.1 Mus pahari
CCCTTGGTCTTGCAAACTTTATATGACCCAGCACAAGGGAAGGCCTGGGCCAAGTAGTGGGAGTGGGTGGGTAGGGGAGCAGGGGCGGGGGGGCGTATAGGGAACTTTCGGGATAGCATTTGAAATGTAAAGAAAATAATAATAATAATATATATATATAAAGTCAGACCTATTAGAATTACACCAGACTTTTCAGCAGAGACTATGAAAGCCAGAAGATACTTGATAGATGTTCCACAACACTAAAAGAACACAAATGCCAGCCCAAGCTCCTGAATCCAGCAAAGCTCTCAATTACCATAGATGGAGAAACCAAAATATTCCATGACAAAGCCAAATTCACACAATATTTTTCCACAAATCCAGCCATTCAAACAATAAAAAAGGGAAAACATCAACACAAAAATGGAAAATACACCCTAGAAAAAGCAAGTAATCTTTCAACAAACGTAATAAAAGACAGCCACAAGAACACAATCCCAGAGTTAACAACAAAAATACCAGGAAGCAATAATTAATTTTCTTTAATTTCTCTTAACATCCATTGACTCAATGCCCAAATTAAATGGCATAGACTAATAGACTGGCTACAAAACAGGACCCAACATATTTCTGGTTGCAGGAAACCCAACTCAGGGACAAAGTCAGACACTACCTCAGAGTAAAAGGCTGGAAAACAATTTTCCAAGCAAATCATCCAAAGAAACAAGCTGGAGTATCCATTCTAATATCAAATAAAATTGATCTCCAACCCAAAGTCATCAAAAAAGACAAGGAGGTGCACTTCATACACATTAAACTTAAAATCTACCAAGATGAACTATCAATTCTGAATATCTATGCTCCAAATGCAAGGGCAGCTACACTCATAAAAAAAAAAAAAGTTAGTAAAGGTAAAAACACACATTGCAACTCACACAGTAATAGTGGGAGACTTCAACATCCCACTCTCACCAATAGACAGATCCTGGAAACATAAACTAAACA
>NW_018391701.1:1087-21774 GCF_900095145.1 Mus pahari
AGATCACCACGGACTAAGGCTGATCTTCAATAACAGCATAAATAACAGAAAGACAACATTCATGTGGAAACTGAACAACACTGTACTCAATGACACCTTGGTCAAGGAAGAAATAAAGAAAGAAATTGAAGACTTTTTAGAGTTTAATGAAAATGAAGCCACAACATACCCAAACATATGGGACACAATGAAAGTGGTCCTAAGAGGAAAACTCATAGCTCTGAGTGCCTCCAAAAAGAAACTAGAGAGAGCACACACTACCAGCCTGAGAGCACACCTAGAATCTTTAAAATGAAAGGAAGCAAATTCACCCAAGAGGAGTAGACAGCAGGAAATTATCAAACTTAGGGCCAAAATCAACCTAGTGGAAACAAAAAGAACTATTCAAAATATCAACCAAACCAGGAGCTGGTACTTTGAGAAAATCAACAATATAGATATACCCTTAGCCAGATTAATAAAGGGCACAGGGACAGTATCCTTATTAACAAAATCAGAAATGAAAAAGGAGACATTACAACAGAACCTTGGGAAGTCAAAAACATCATCAGATCCTACTTCAAAAGGCTATACTCAACCAAACTGGAAAACATGGATGAAATGAACTGTTTTCTAGACAGACACCAGGTACCTAAGTTAAATCAGGATCAAATTAACTATCTTAATAGTCCCATTTCCCCTTAAAAAAAAGAAGCAGTCAGAAGTGGTCTCCCAACCAAAAAAGCACAGGACCAGGTGGGATTAGTGCAGAGTTCTATCAGACTTTCAAAGAAGACCTAATTCCAACTCTCCTCAAACTATTCAACAAAATAGAAAAAGAAGGTACTCTACCCAATTCATTCTATGAAGCCACAATTACTCTGATGTCAAAACCACACAAAGATTCAACAAAGAAAGAGAACTTCAGACCACATCCCCTTATGAATATCGGTGGAAAAATACTCAATAAAATCCTCACATACCAAATCTAAGAACACATTAAAATGATCATCCTTCATGACCAAGTAACCTTCATCACAGGGATGCAGGGTTTGTTTAATATACAGAAATCTTTCAATGTAATCCACTATATAAAAAAATCTCAAAGACAAAAATCACAAAATCATCTCATTAGATGCTGAAAAGCATTTAACAAAATCCAACACCCATTCATGATAAAGTAGTGGAAAGATCAGGAATTCAAGACCCATACATAAACATAATAAAAGCAATTTACATCAAACCATTAGCCAACATCAAACTAAATGGAGAGAAGCTGGGAGCAATCCCACTATAATCAGGGACTAGAAAAGGCTGCCAACTTTCTCCCTTCCTATTCAATATAGTACTTGAAGTCCTAGCCAGAGCAATTTGACAACAAAATGAGGTCAAGGGGATACAAATTGGAAAGGAAGAAGTCAAAATTTCACTATTTGCAGATAATATGATAGCATATATAAGTGATCCTAAAATTTCCACCAGAGAACTCCTAAACCTGATAAACTGCTTCAGTGCAGTAGCTGGATATAAAATGAACTCAAACAAATAAATGGCCTTTCTCTACTCAAAGGATAAACAGGATGAGAAAGAAATTAGGGAAACCACATCCTTCACAATAGTCAGGCTGGTCTCCAGTCAAGCTGAGGTCTGAATCCCAATGGTCATAATTCACCTCATGACATGGTAGGTGTTCCTTCATGCTCCTGGAACTCTGGCCCCTGCCTAAGGTACCACCTCCAACAGCCCCCACAAGAAAAGCATGGCCAGTGGTCACATAAGCAGTGGCCCAAGCGTCTGACCTCCAGGCTAAACTCCTACCCAGTTACCTAGCAACAGTGAAGACCATGAAATGGGATGTTCAGCTCCACAACTCTCTCTTACTCTTACCCTCTTACTCTCACTCCGTTGTCTTCTCTCTCTTCTCTCTCCTTTTCCCTTTCTCTTTGTCTTCTCCTCTCTCTCTCTCTCTCTCTCTCTCTCTCTCTCTCTCTCTCTCTCTCTCTCTCTGCATTTCTCTAATAAAGCTCTTAAACCATGGAGTCTCTGCTCTGCTCCATCAAGGCCTGCTGCACACTCTGGTCACTCTGGTCAGTGTTGGGAAAATCTTTCCCTATTCCCTCTGTCCTGCAACCCTGGAGTAATAGCAAGGTAGCTTAAGGCAGGGTCCCTTCTCCACCCCCACTGTGTGGTCAAAGGCAATGCCCACCCCGGGCCAAATGAAAAGTGCCTGGTAGTCTCCCCATGCCTGACTGACGAGAGAATAGGGAAACTCTGGTGGGATATGTGCATATTTTTCCTATCCCACTTTTCCCCAGCCCCCCCAGCCCTCCTTTTATTTTGTTCCAAACACACCAGAAAATTCCTACAGCTGATAATCAATTTCAGCAATGTGACTGGATGTAAATTTAATTCAATCAGACTTCCTCTACTCAAAGGATAAAAAGGCTGTGCAAAAAATTAGGGAAACAACACCGTTCACAAAAGTCACAAATAATATAAAATATCTTGGTGTGACTCTAACCACAAAAGTGAAAGATCTGTAGACAAGAAATTCAAGTCTCAGAAGAAAGAATTCAAAGACCTCAGAAGATGAAAAGATCTTATGCTCATGGATTGGCAGGATTAATATAGTAAAATTGGCCATCTTACAAAAAAACAGTTTAAAAATTCAATGAAATCCTCTTCAAAATTACAACTCAAGTATTCATCTGAAATAGGAAAACAAAAACAAAAACAAAACAAAACAAAACAAAGAAACAGGCTAGCAAAACCCATTCTTGACAATGAAAAAACTTCTGGAAGAACCACTATACCTGACCTCAAGCTGTATTACAACGGATTAGTGGGGGAAAAAATACATTGTATTGGATCAGGAACAGGCATGTAGATCAATGGAATAGAGGTGAAGATGAAGAAATATACTCACTTGATCTTTGACAAAGAAGACAACATTTGAACTATCCACTGGGAAAAAAGAACATTTTCAACAAATGATGCTGGTTCAACTAGTGGTTGGCATGAAGAAGAATACAAATTGATCCATTCCCATCTCCTTGTATAAGGATCAACTCCAATTGGATTAAGGACCTCCATATATCAGATACCCTCAATCTAAGAGAAGAGAAAGTAGCAAAGAGCCTCAAACACATGGGCTCAGGGCAAAATTTCCTGAGCAGAATGCCAATGGCTCAGGCTCTCAGATTAACAATTGACAAATGAGATAGCATAAAATAGAAATGCTTCTGTAAGACAAAGAACACTGTCAACAGGATAAAAGGACAACATAAAGACTGGGAAAAGTTCTTCACCAACTCTACCTCTGTCAGAGGGTTAATATCCAAACTATGCAAAGAACTTAAGAAATTAGACTCCAGAGAATCAAATAACCCTATTAAAAATGGAGTACAGAGCTAAGCAAATAATTCTCAATTGAGGAATCATGAATGGCTCAAGAGCACCTAATCAAATGTTTAACATCCTTAGTCATCAGAGAAAGGCAAAACAAAATGACCTTGAAATCCCACCATATAAGAATGGCAAAGATCAAAAACACAGGCAACAGGAGATGATGGTGTCATGGTTTGAAAATGCTTGACCCAGGGAATGGCACTATTTAGAGGTATGTCCTTCTTGGAGTAGGTATGTCACTGTGTCTATAGGTTTAAAGACCCTCATCCTAGCTACCTGGAAGTTAGTCTTCCTAGACTAGCAGCCTTCAGATAAAGATGTAGAACTCACATTCTGCCTGTAACTTGCCTGCCTGAATGCTACCATGACTTTGCCTTGACCTTATTGAACAGAACCTGTGAACCTGTAAGTCACCTGCAATTAAATGTTGTCCTTATAAGAGGTTTCTGGGTCATGGTGTCTGTTCACAGCAGTAAAACCCTTACTAAGACAGCTGGCAAGGATGTGGAAAAAGAGGAACACTCCTCCTTTGTTGTGATTGCAAACTGGTACAACCACTCTGGAAATCAGTCTGGCAGTTCCTCAGAAAATTGGAAATAGTTCTACATGAAGAACCATCTATATCACTACTGGGCCAAAGATGTTCCATCATATAACAAGGACAAATACATGATCCACTATGTCCATAATAACCATATTTATAATAGCCAGAAGCTGAAAATAACACCAATGTTCCTCTACAGTAGAATGGATACAGAAAATCTTGTTCATTTACAGATTAGAATACTACTTGGCTATTAAAAAAAATGACTACATGAAATTTGCAAGCCAATAATGGACCTAGAAAATATGTTCTCAGATAGGAAACCCAGACACAAAAGGATAAAGAGGGCACATACTCACTGATAAGTGGATATTACCCCAAAAGCTCACACTATCAAGAATGCAACTCAAAAACCTTATGAAGCTTAAGAAGAAGAAAAAACAAAGTTTTGATGCATCACTCCTACTTGAAATGGAAACAAAATAATCACAGGAAGTGGAGGGAGGGAGAAACCTTGGGAAGGGGGGGCAGGATTAGCTATGGGAAGAGATAGCAGAGAAGTCAAGAGCATCAAGGAAAGGAATAGATATATATAGCAATGGGCAGTGGGGAACTGGGGAGAGCCACAGGAAAGTCCCAGACACCAGGGAAGCAAGAGGATTTCAGGACCCAGTGGGGATGAAATTAGCTAAAATACCAAATAAAGGGGAATTAGAACCTGTAGAGACCACAACCAGAAGATAGGCATGGGTCCACTTGAGGGATGTGGTCACTCACCCATCTCCAAATTTTTAATCACCCAAATTATTCCTGTCTAAAGAAACACAGGACAAAATATATGGAGTAGAGACTGAAGGAAATGCCATCCAGAGCTGCCCCTCCTAGGGATCCATCCCATCAGCAGACACCAAACCTGCACACAATTGCTGATGTCAAGAAGTGTGCATGCTGACAGGATCCTGGTATAACTGTCTCCTGAGAGACTTTGCTAGCACCCGAGTAATACAGATGCAGATACTCACAGGCAACCATCAGACAGAGCACGGAGACCCCTATGGAAGAATTAGGAGAAGAAATGAAGGAGCTAAAGGGGATTGTATCCCCACAGAATAAATAGAAGTATCACCTAACCAGGCCTTCAGAGTTCCCAGAGAATAAACCACAAACCAAGGAGTATACATATAGGAATCCTGGCTCCAGCTACACATGTAGTAGAGGTTTGCCTTAACTGGCATCAATGGGAGGCTCAATGCCCCTGTATAGGGGCATGCTAGAGCAAGGAGGCAGGACTGGGTGGGTTAGTGGAGGGTACCCTCATAGAGGCACATGAGAGGGGGGATGTGATTTGGGGGCTTAAGGAGGGCAGATAAGGAAGGGGGAAACAATTTAAATGTAAATAAATAAAAGAAAAAAGAGGTGTGTGTATATATAGACACACACACACACATATATACATATATATATACACATACATATAATATATATGCACACACAAACACACACATATATATACACACGCATACATATACACACATACATATATATAGCACATATATATGTATATATATTTATATATATGCACACATATATATTAATGCACACACACATATATATGCACACACACATTTATACACATGTAATTTAGTTAGTCTTTTTTAAAAAGAGATTTATTTATTTTTATTTTATTTTAAGTGCATAGAAGTTATGGTTGCATATATTTCTGAAGGTGCCGATCCCCTACAATTTGAGCTACAGATAGTTGGTGCTACCATGTGGATGCTGGGATTGAACCCAGGTCTTTTGAAAGAGCAGCTAGTGCTCTGACCAGCTGTATCATCTCCCCAGCCCCTCTACTTTGTTTTGCAAGACAGAATTTATTTATTTGTGGAGTTCTTGCTCTCCTGGATCACACTCTATAAGCCAGAATGGTCTTACAGTCACTACATGTTTTTCTCTATAGCTGGTATTAAAATCATGTACCACCATCACCAGGATGTTTATTTGGATTTTTAATATCTATTTTCTCGAGTTCTTTATATATTTTGGATATTAGCCTTCTACCAAGTGTGAAATTAGTAAAAATATTTTCCAATCCATTCCATTCATGCCTCATTATCTGACTTATGATGAACTTTCCCTTGCAGAAGTGTTTCAGGTTTTTGTAATTTCATATATTGTTGATCTTAATGCTTATGCTATCTGTGTACTGTTCAAATTGTCATCTTCTACCAGGCATTGTGGCACACCCCTTTATTCCCAGCACTTGGGAGGCAGAGGCAGGAGAATTTCTGAGTTTGAGGCCAGCCTGGTCTACAGAGTCCAGGACTATACAAAGAAACCCTGTGTCAAAACAAGCAAACAAACGAACAAACAAATAAACAAAAGGTCATCTTCTTTGTCAATATGTTCATTAATGTTACCCACTTTCTCTTGTGTCAGGCTCAGTTTCCCTGCTTTTTTGTTGAGGTCTTTGATCCCCTTGCAGTTGAGTTTTGTGCATGGTGATGAATGTGGAACTATTTGTACTCTTCTATGTGTAGACACTCAGTTGCATAAGCAACATTTGTTGAAGGATGATATCGTTTTCCTATTGTGCATTTTTGTCTTCTTATGAGATGCCCACATATGTTTTAATTTATATCTGGGTCTTCAAATTGATATTATCTATCACCACATCTATATTTATGCCAATACCATGCAGTTTTTATTACTGTACCTATTTAGTACAGCTTCAAATAAGTGGTGGTGATACCTCCAAGCATTCTTTGATTTTTTGGGACTGTTTTCAGTCATTATGGGAATTTTTTTTGTTTTTCCCAATAAAGTCAGAATTGTTCTTTCAATGGCTTCATATAACCTGATTAGAATTTTGAGAGGGATTGCACTCAATTTATAGATTGCTTTTGGTAGAATGGCCATTTTAACTATGAGGTTTCCATCTTCTGATTGTTTCCTTAATTTCTATCTTCAAAAATTTGAAGTTTTTAATCACGAGTATTTCACTTCTTTGGTAAAGGTTACCTCAAAGTATTTTCTGATATTGTGAAGTGTGTTTCACTGATAATTTATTAATTTATTTACTCACTTTACATCATAGTCACAACCTCCCTCTGCTCTTCTATCACTCTCACCCTTATAAAACTCTCACCTTAGCCTCAGAAAAGTGGAACACCCCCTTGTGACCACCCTGCCTGGGACATCCATTCCAAGCAGGACTAAGCACATCTCTTCCCACTGAAGCCCAACCAGGCAATCTAGATAGGGGAAGGGTATTCAATGGCAGGCAACAGAGTCTGAGACAGGCCCTACTCTAATTTCTAGGGAATCCACATGAAGAGAAAGCTGCTTCACATCTGGTACAAATGTTTAGGGGGCCTAGTTTGAGCCTCTGTTTGCTTTTTTATTGGTGCTTCAGTCTCTGGAAGCCACCATAGGCCAAAGTTACTTGATACTGTAGGTCTTTAAGTGTCTTCAGCTCTTCTAGTTTACTCAGCTCTATCTCTAACTCTTCCACAAGACTCCCTGTAATCTGACAGATATTTCACTGTGCTGGATGGAGCCTATTAGTAGACAATTATGGTTGGTTCCTGTCTGCAAGCAAAGTAGATTATTTCTAATAGTGTCAGGGATTGGATATCTCCCATAAGATAGGTCTTAAGTTGAACCACTCATTGGTTGCCTGTTTCCTCATTCTCTGCTCTACACTTATCCCTGCACATTTTCCAGGCAGGAATGTTTTCAAGTTGAAGGTTTTTGAGTGGGTTGATGTCCCCCTCACTCCACTGAAAGTCTTGCCTGGCTACAGGAAGATATTGTGAATGGTGTTTCCATGATTTCTTTCTCAGTCTATTTGTTATTTGCAAATAGAAGGACCTCTGTTTTTACTCAGTCTTGTATCCAGCCAGTTTTGGTGAGTTTATTAGATGAAATGTTTTATGCTGAAATTTTTAAGGTTAGTTAAACTTAATATCATGACATCTGCCAATAATGATACTTTGGAATGGATAATTGCAACAAATAATGTCAAATGTGGCTGAGGTAGCAGTGGGCTGCACTGTGTAGACTTGCCATATAAAATAAAGGGTACTGTTTTGCTTAGAATACCCTTGACCTTTGAGGCACCCAGGCTCATGAATCAAGTGACTATACATCCTCTGCATCCTGACCATGAAACCAACCATTGTTGGACAACCCAAACCTTAGCATGCAATAGAGTAAAATTTCTCTTTCATACTTGACTCTTTCTAACAGTTCTGTTTCTTTGGGGGACTCTAACAACTCAGGAATAAGTGAGAAAGACCGAGAGTATCAAATGTTATTCCCATGCTTGTGAACATACACACATTCATTTGAAACAACATACATTCATCTCAAGATATATGTATTCCACACACATAAAGGATACCACATAATATAATATTTGTAAAATAGTACTGATTACATGAAATAATATATCATGTTAAGAGACAGGTATTTTTATCTCTTCATTTACCTTCCAGTTACTTTCAAATTCTTGATGTGGAGGAAGTTGGGAGGAGAGAAAAAAATTCTATAGGCTTTTTGCCTACATTTGCAATTACCTGTGGCATTTGAAATCTCATTTTCAGGGCAAGGGGAACAATCAAAACAGCAGGATGGTTTTTCTTCTAGGTATAATTTCTTAAAACCAGGAGCACAGCTCATGCTGCATACAGAAGGTGGTATCTGTGGAGCAATATATGCATTAATATCAGATAGTTCCTACTAGGTTTTTAATCATACTGTTTAGTACATATTATGCAATTGGCTAAATATTGTGAAACAAATTTAATGGGCAAATTGAATTTAGTGCAAGTGTTTGTCATATACATTCAATTCTACAAAAAGTAGACATTAAAAAAATGTCATTCTTTCAAAGTATTCAAGAATTCAGAAGATGAACTTATAATCACTATAGAAAAAAGTATACAAAAATATTACAATGGTTGTATCTACTTTTAAAACATTAAGTTGGGCCAGTCTCACCTGGCTATAACCTGAGGCCCATTGGATCATGTCCTCATATAAGTACAACTTTTGATCATGTAGGAAATATGAATAAAAGCGTCCTATTTTCACCTTCACTCCAAGACCTTGTTGAAAATTCCAAATCATATGGATCTCATACTCTGCATCTCTTTTTGCTTGTGGATTAATGATCACTACATCTCCAAAAGTATTCATAAACTGCAGGTTTTTCAAGAATGAATGGATCTAAAGAGATGAAGCAGTAGTAAAAACAAATATAAATTCACTAAAACAGGAAATATATTATGGGATAGCCTTTTAGTTTTGAGATTTCTCTCAGCATCCAACTTTATTGGAGTATCTTATCAAGTAAATGAAATCATATCAGCAATATTTAAAATGCTATTATGAGGAGATACGAGTTGATCAAATTTGCATTCTTTTACACCCTGAACTGAGTTGGAATTTTGATGGGTATTGCATTGAATCAGGAGATTGATTTTGGTAAGATGGCCATTTTTACTATGTGAATCCTTCCAATCCATGAACATGGGAGATCTTCCCATCTTCTGAGTACTTTTTAGATTTCAGAAAGTAGGAGGGAACTGGAAGTAAGAGGGGAAGGGGAGGGGAAAGGGAGGACAGGATCAGGTTATGGAAGGGACAGCAGAGAAAACCGAGGATCAGGAAGTTGAATAGAAACATGTAGCAATTGGGGTTAGGGATCTGGGGGGGCAGACACTAGAAAGTCCCTAACTCCAAGGAAGCAAGAGGCTCCCAGAACCCAACAGGGATGACTTTAGCAGAAATACCCAACAAAGGGGAGATACAACCAGTAGAGACCACCGGTAGCAAATAGGCATTGCCCTCAGTTGAGGAAAAGTGTCACGCACCCATCTCAAAATTTTAACCAAGAAAGGTTCCTGTCCAAAGAAAAGACATGGACAAAAAAAAATGTAACAGAGACTGAACGAAAGGCAATCCAGAGACTGGCTCATCCAGGGACTCATCTCATCTACACAACAAATCCCTCCACTATTAACAATGAAGAAGCACTTGCTGACAGGAACCTGGTAGAGTTGTTCCTGAGATGTTCTACTAGTGCCTGAAAAATCCACATGCTAACTACCGGATTGAGCTTGGATACACCAGTAAAAGAGCTATGGGAAGGTCTGAAGGAACAGACGGGGGATTCAATCACACGTGAAGAACAATATCAATTAACTGGAACTACCTGAGCTTCCAGGGACTAAACCACAAACCAAGGAGTATACATGGAGGAATGTATAGTTCTAGATACATATGAAGAAGAGGATGGCCTTATCTGACAGTGGGAGGTGAGGCCCTTGGTCCTATGGAGGCTTGATGACCCAGAATAAGGGGACGCTAGGGCAATGAGGCAGGAGTGAATGAATGGGTGGAAAAACACCCTCATGAACCCAAAGGGGAAGGGGGAGAGGGATAATGGGATGGGGGGTTTGGGGGGGTAACTGAGAAGGGGGAATTTCGTTCAAAATATAAACCAATAAAATGATTAATAAAAAGTGTGTTGTCTTATCATACCATATATATTCAAACAACAAAAATAAACCAAATGAATTGTATTTATACAGTTTAAAATATACGCATGTATAAAATTAATAAAGAAAGAAAATAGGTTATAGACTCAAGAAATGAACTTAATGTCTAGAGGAGGACTGAGTAGGAGAAAAGTATAATTGATTCAATTAAAAAATATTTTTAAAACATGGTTTTTTTGAGATTTCCAATAGCTGCTAATGGAAGACACTTTACCTGCATGCACTCCTGCATTATTGGGATCACATTCCTAAGTTGCTGAAAATCTATTTTTTGAAGGACCATTTCATGGACAGCATGAGCCACAGCATATATAGCATTGTATATATTGTAACACTCATCATTCATGGCCATGTCAAAATTGTGCCATGGTAACCATTCCCAAGAGTTGCTGGATGTACAATGGTTTGGTGTTTTACAGTTAGATTTTAATAGTGAACAGTTAAAGTATATCCACCCCAGTCTTTCAGAAGAAAAATAATGTGTGTCCTTAGAAAGATTCGTTCTGTGAAAAAAATTATTTAAAGTTGAAACATCTCCATGATATTGTGAAATAGTGAGAGTCCCATAGAATGAAGTAAGGCTGAAGTCTCTCTCCCTTGTGATGCCATCCCATTGTGAGGTTGTGAACCAGATTTTCTGTGTACCTAAATATTTCCAATGTATAAAGCTCACTTCTAAAGAAGTATTCAGTTCTCCATAAAGTATAACAACATTTGCTGAAGATGTAATTATTTGGTTGTAATATTTCTCAGACCTTGTTGAAAATAAGTGCATGTTCTGTGGAATCACATTCACAAAGGCTAAACAGANTCCATTTCTTTGCATTTCTTCTTTTATATCTANGAGAAATTGAATACCTTGNTCATCATCTTGGATNACNAGNCCTACCCATGTCCAGCTGAAATGGAACAGCAAGGATACTANNGCTTCAGGCAGGAATCTGTCTTTGAGGGCAATCTGATGCAGATTAGGAAACTTGCTCTGGTCACTCAGGAGAGGGTGGAATGGTCCATAGGTAATCTAAAGGAAGCAGAACAAGAAAGCCACACGAGGAAGAGGGATGCTGTCAAGGTCAGTCTAAGTTCTTAATTGTATTTAGGAACAGTTGGAAGTTGAGGGAAGAAAATATTTGCAGTTCATGTTTAAAGAATTACTTAACTACCAACAATCCTCTAGAAATGTAGAGTCCAATTTAAGCCTTCTAGAAATTTCTATTTCCTATAACTCTCTCCTATTTTTCTATTTTAAATAATTCTCAAAGTACATCAAGGCTCTGCTTATTAACCCTTTGAGAAACAGATCAAGGATTATAAACCTACAATACCCATTCTCTTTGATAATGGCAGATAACAGACAGTGTCCAAAGCCTTCCACAAAAACAAACAGACAAATCCTATCTTACCTGTGGGGTGAAATCAAGCTGAAGAATTGTTGCCACTTGTGCAGATGATAGCCACAATGGACCTGTAAGTGCTATGTCACAATCACCGCGAACACAGATGTAATTAGGAGGAGTGTGATAATACTTTGGCATTATATTTAGATGAGTGAATAATGATAAATAACCATTGCATTTGCCTTTATAATAGGCAATTTCCAGAGACACATTGGGTAAAAGGTAGGGGTTACTGTTTATCTCCTCCATTGCAAAATACAGTGACAGAAGATACTGGTATATTTTGGAAGGCAAACTGAAAANAGGAAATTATGATAATTATGAACATAGTACCCAACAGGCATGTTTTCTGATTAAATATTGTAAATTTAATGCTACTCCACCTAAATTCCTATTGGAAAGCCTTTACTGTTTTTGAAAGTCCAGTAAACTTGAGATCATAACAAATCCATAAGAATCTTCAAATTCATAAGCATTCCTTAAATTAAGTTTTTTCATAAAATCCAGATTATTTCATTAATGTTCTATAAGGAACAAGCAAAAATGTATATGTCTCTGTGAACCTGAAATGGGTCTCTTATTAGACATTCCATCTACTCCTAACTTAATTGTAGAATTGCCATCATCAAGAAAACACTTGAATAACTATCAATTTCTTTTATAGCTCACTGCTCCAAGGCACTGATGTAGGTGATGAATATAGTTTATATAAGGTTGCAACAGTTGGCAACAAAGATCTTTTAAACTCATTCTTATAGAGGATAAATTACTATCCTACTTTGCCCTTCTTGTGTATTTATTCTTGTTCTTCTAATAATTTCTAATTGCATCTGTAAAATGTTGAATGATAAATATCTCACCTAATAATACTCATCAAACTAGTTCACAATACTTCATTATTTTTGGTCCATTGTAAAATATAAATTTTCTCCATTTAAGATGGGCCAGGCACAATGACACATTACAATAGTTCGAGCACAATGGAGACAAGAGGCAGGTGAATGTTTGAGCTCATGAGCAGTGTAGGGTGCTGTAATTCTAAAGGCTCTGGTCAGGTATAGCGAGGTCAGGAAACACTAGATATATTAAGATGGCAGGAGGCAAGCAAATGAACATAAGCAACAGAAACCAAGGTTACTTAGCATCATCAGAAACCAATTCTCACACCATAGCAATTCCTAGATATACCATTACACCTGAAAAGCAAGATTCAGTTCTAAAATCATTTCACATGATGATGATAGAGAACTTTAATAAGGACATAAAGAAGTCCCTTAAAGAAATACAGGAAAAGCAGGTAAATAGATAGAAGCAATTAAAGAGGAAACACAAAAATCCCTTAAAGAACTACAGGAAAATACAACGAAACATGTGAAGGAATTGAACAGAACCATCAAGGATCTAAAAATGGAATAGAAAAAATAAAGCAACCACAAAGGGATATATAGATATAGATGTACATGTACATGTAGAAGTAGATAGATATAGATATAAATATAGATATAGATGATATAGATATAGATGTAGATATATAGATATAGAGAGAGATCCATAAATTTGAAAGAGAATAAGGCTATGAGAAAAGTTAGGAGAGAAAAAAAGACGACATAAATGATAGAATTATAAAGTCAAACATAAATTACTTTTAAAAATTAAAAAATCTATCTTAAAAGATTAAATAATTCACACATACATACATACATACATACATGCATACATACATACATACATGCATACACAGAATACCCATGTAAGGAGTTACAGAGAAAAAGTTTGGAGCTAACACGAAAGGGTGAACCATCCAGAGTCTGCACCCCCGGGAGTCCATCCCATAATCAGCCACCAAACGCAGACTTTATTGCATATGCCAGCAAGATTTTGCTGAAAGAACCCTGATATACCTGTCTCCTGTGTGACTATGTGAGTTCCTGGCAAATAAAAAAGTAGATTCTCACAATCATCTATAGGATGGAACACAGGGCCTCCAATGGAGGAGCTAGAGAAATTACCCATGGAGCTGAAGGGGTCTGGAACCTTATACTGATAAGTACCCACAGAGCTTATGTCTCTAGCTGTATATGTAGCAGAAGATGGCCTAGTCGGCCATCATTGGGAAGAGAAACCCTTTCATCTTGCAAACTTTATATGCCCAATACAGGGGAACACCAGGGCCAAGAAGTTGGAGTGAGTGGGTGAGGGAGCAGAGCGGGGGGGGGGGGAGGGGACTTTTGGGATAGCATTTGAAATGTAAATGAAAATATCTAATAACAAAATTTGAAACAAAAAAACAGAAGGGGAAAATAGANTCGGCCATCATTGGGAAGAGAAACCCTTTCATCTTGCAAACTTTATATGCCCAATACAGGGGAACACCAGGGCCAAGAAGTTGTGGGGTGGGTAGGGGAGCGGGGGGGGGGGAAGGGTATAGGGGACTTTTGGGATAGCATTTGAAATGTAAATGAAAATATCTAATAACATAATTTGAAACAAAAAAACAGAAGGGGAAAATAGAGCTTAAATAAAAAATAAATAAATAAAAGATTTTTTAAAAGGAAAAAAGATGTTTTTCAAATTAAAAAGAAAACATTGAACAGGATTCATCACAGATATCACAGAAATAAAAGATCATAATAGTACTATAAATTACATATCATGATCTGTCAACAATTTATATAATCAAGAAGATGTTACATTTTATGGATTTCAAATATAAAGTAATAAAAATCTGAACTGACTGAAAAACAGATATTGGACTGATAATTATAACTTTCTATTATAAAAAAGTACAAGAGTTGGTTAGTTCATTACTGAGTCGTTCCAAATATTTAAAGAGTTAAATCTATCATCTTGAAAATCATTTAAAATGTAATAAAAGAGAATATTTAAAACCTATATTTCAAAGTTCAAATTCACATGCTACTAAAGTTATATAATAATTCCTAAAGAATATCTTCTACTGTACAGTCCTTAAGTCCCATTGAATAGCTGTTAATATATCTTCAGGAAGAAAGGATATCTCAAAATATATAGCAAAAGCAATATGCTATTTTAACAGAATAAAAGACAAACATGTTTTAATCATATCAATATATATATATATAAATCATTAAAATTATAAAATTAAATATCTTTTCATAATTAAAAATGCTTTTATGATTTATGCTCAAAGGGAAAGTGTCTTAACATGCTGTAGGCCATATATCACAAACACATAGCTGAAATTATGCTAAAGAAAAGAAGGTTGAAATTGTTTCCTGTGAGATTAGATAAAAGAAAACAGTGCTCACACCACAGTACTATCATGCTAGCCAGATCAATTAGGCAAGGGTGGATATTGACAGCATGCATATTATACATAAATCAGTTAAATTGCTTTACCATACCATGGTATAGACACAAATCATTAGGATCCCACCAAAATATAAACTTGCAAGATAAAAATCAAAACATGAAAAACAAGTACTGTTCTTATACTTTGCCAAAATAGTGTCAGAAAAATAAATGAGAACATAATCAGTTTAAATACTTTAAATAGTTTAAATATATAAATAATCATATTTTAAGTATTAACAATAATTAATTATTAATTCATTCTCAAGGAAATCTATGGATTTGTTGAATTGGTATGAAAATGCTAATATTCCTGTCATTTATAAATGTTTTGTCTTAAAAGAAGGAAAAAGAAAAGAATTAATTTACATATAAAAACATATTTATAAAATCACTATCAACTTTTCTACTGGTACTCATGGAGGGAATGAACTTGTCCATCATTCTAAAAAGTACTGAGTATGTTCTAATTTATCCAGATTCAAAAGGTGACAGATAATTTGACTGAAATTACATTGCCAATCTGTGAAGAAATTAAAAGTCACACAGGACAAGTTTCTTAATGCTGTCCAATGCAGAATGGCCAACCATTAAGCTATAAGCAAACAAACAACATATATAAAAACAACATGTTGTGTTCATATGTCTGTGCATATATATGTATATAATAGTAATGTACCAATAATAGTTAAAGAGAAAGAGTATATCGACTTATAAAATGACAAGATGATCTGGATACAGGAAGGGGTGTGGCTTTGTTGGATTAAGAGACTCATGGGTGGAACAACAATATGAACTAATCAGTACCCCCAGAGCTCATGTCTCTACCTGCATATGTATCAGAAGATGGCATAGGAGAGAGCCCCCTTCGGCTTGCAAACCTTATATGCCCCCATACAGGGGAATACTAGGGCCAAGAAGTGGGAGTGAGTGAATAGGGAGCAGGGCAGGGGAGGTTATAGGGGACTTTTGGGATAGCATTTGAAATGTAAATGAAAAAAATGTCTAATAAAAAAATTTTTAAAAAGTGACTCATGGGTGATATTCTTGGCAGTTTCACAAGTTCTAGCCAGACCCAGTGTCACTGTCTTCCTGATGCCCTCAGGTGTTGGAACCATTAGGAAGTGTGACCTTGTTTAAATGGGTGTGGCTTTGTTGGATTAAGAGACTCATGGGTGATATGCTTGGAGTTTTCACAAGTTCTAGCCAGACCCAGTGCCACTGTCTCTTCCTGATGGCTATCAATATAGATGTAGAAGTCTTTGCTACCTCTCCAGCACCATGTTTGCCAGCATTCCACCATGCTTTCCACTGTGATGATATTAAGCTAAAACTCTGAACTGAAAGGAAACGTGAATTGTATATTTTTATTGTTAAGAGTTGGCAATGTGGTCTTTCTTTGTCCCAAGAGAACATTGACCACGAAACTTGTCTTCTGCAAATGCTCTTATTCTCTTTCCTATTTCATATTATACATGAAAAAGTTTATCATATGACGAAAATGACATCAAAGGCATCTGTGTTAGGCACACTCAAAAACCAGAGGGTGGGATAATTTATAAACAGAATTTTTCAGTAACTTCTCAGAAATTTCAAACAAGTAAATAGGCAATTAAATATCAGGAAAGCCACAAAAGCCTCACAGGTCCAGTTAATACTACTTTTCACAAAACTGAATGTAAAATATCACTAAATTGGAACATGATAATCAAATAAATATAACGCATTAGGTGGTTGTCAAAAATTTGGTCAATTCATACTAATAAAGCAAACCAAAATAGAGATTCTTATAAACTGTCATAATATATTCAAGTATAATTATGTAAAGTCTAAGGAGAAGATTTTGCTTAGGAAAGAATGCTGAAAATCATCATTGGAGAGTAATCAGTGTTTCTCAATTTGACTGAAAATAATAAAAACTAAAGATGAAAGTTGCAAGACAATTAATTATATAGTTTTGTTTATGTGATTATCATAAAAGATTAAACTGCTTGTGAAAACAGTTCTGAATTACAAATAATACATCAGTATGAACACTGTAATATCAATATCTTACTAATTAACTACAATATATTTGAGAGTTCAAATATAAATATATGTAGTAGATATAGTAGAAAATGGAAGATGATCCTTTCATGTACATGTAAATATGTATAAATATATTCTTCAAAAGGCAGAAAAATTTTCCATGAGATCATTTCCATAGCTTGTGTTTGTGAATAATCATATTTTAAAACTAATTAAACTATAATTAAAACTAAATTATAATTGTTTCAATAATTATCTTACTTGCTTCATATGAATATATATGTGATAATATCACTATACACACTTGATACACAAGACTATACTATGTCAATATCAAATAAAACAGAGTACAAATATATTTTAGTAATTCATATTTATGTCTTCTTCAGATTACAAAACCATATGTACTATGTTCAAAATTCTGAAAAAGCTTTTTTTCAATTTTGTTATTAACTATTTAACACAAAAATGAATTCTATTAGAAAAATAAGATATTCAAATATTAGTGAGATAAATTACTATGCTGGCCAAGTATAGCAGCTATACACAATATAAAAATACTGATTTATAAATTGTGACACATTGCTGTATAACAAATTAGACAGTAGAAAGATTAAGTTTGAACTATCTGGCTTTGTAAGAAGTTTGTAGATAATTTAAATTCTAAAATTTCCATAACTGTTACTTTGAAACTTTTGGGGGCCTAAGGAATTTCTGCTTATACTCATTAATTTTTGTTTGTTTTGTTTTTGGTATCACTACAAGTACTACAACTTACAGTTTCCATTTTAGCTGTTAGAAACTCAAATATAGTTATAAATATTTGGAAATATTATCCTTATTCTAAGTTTATTTCCCTCTCAGTGTCTTAGGTTTTTTAAAAATAGCTATGAAATCTTTATAACCTAGTACACAGGAAAATATGCCATCTAGGGTTTGGAAGGAACATAATCCAATCATGCTCTCCAACCACAAAATACCTTTTAAGTGTCCAGTTCTGAAGAGAAATGAGAGCTGAGGGATTCTTCATCCTGATGTAAAGACAATGGAATGAAGAATAGCAAAGGAAAGCCCAAAGTCAATGTTACCATGGCTTACTGATGGTTGGAAACAAGGTTTCTTTTTTTTCTCCACAACTATATTCATTAGTTCCTAATAATTGTGCCTAATATTGTTAAAACTGAAAATGAGTATCATTAATGTGAAATTTTTGCACCCACCATAAGATGAGTACTAGAAGTTTTCACAATTGAAAGTCCAAATACTACACACATGAGTTCAAGACAGAATAAATTTTAGCTGTCGACAATCAGTATTAAAGTTAGTATAATGCACATGGTCAAAAAAACATGTGAAGTTTGAAAATATATGTAAATGTGATACCACTGTCAGAAATTTTAAATAAGCACAAGACACCATGCAAACAAATGTTAAGATGCAAGTATTCTCAACAGGAGTAGAGCTGAACTAGTGTGAGATACTTTATTGCTGTTGTCAATGATTTGCCTCATTACTAATCCCATCATTCTAGAATTTGTCAGGCAAAGAAATGAGCCAAGTTTTCAGTGTCATCTAGTTTCTATCAAGAGAAAAGACAATCTGATACAATTATACCTCTAATTGTGGACAGATCATTCCTCACGTGAGGTACCTCACGAATAGAAAGTCTAAAAATATCTTTAGGAGGTGTTATTTCTCCATTCAATATCAGGTTCAAAAGTGATGCATTTAAAATAATGGTGTGCAAATTATAGAAAGAGTAGGTTTGGTCTTTGTAAAACATTGACCCTAGCAGAATATAGCAGACTTCTTGCATGGAATTTAGGCTCTGTACACCAGCAAAAGTTGCATTAATAAACACTTAAAAGAGCATTTTTCTACAACCTCCTAGTACTTTGCTCACTGCATTGGTTTCAACTGAATCTCTACAAAGATGATTGGACTCCATGAAGTAGAAAGTTTCAAGAACCAGGGATCTTTAATGAATCCATTTTGAAAGTACTATGTCTCTAAGTTGAGATAATTGTAAGAGAGAGTTTAATACAAAGAGACACAAATAGAGACTGAACCATTAAAGAATGTAAAATTAGTGTTCAGAAAAATCCTAAAATACACTGTAGCAACTTTCTATACTTCTGGCTCAGGAGAAGAAGTTGGTTGACCCATGTAGAGAGCTTTGACACTGTGTCTATGAGAATCATGAGGTAGAAACAATGAATTGCAAGGGAAACTCACCACGATTTAAAAAGATACTTAAAATAGTCTTTTGGTACAGGATCCACCCCTGTGTAAATGAGAAAAGCACAATCCTGGGGCATGTCACCATCGCAGTTTTCATTGGATTTTAATCTCCAAAGGCACATGTTCTCAGCTGAACTGCAAAGAAGAAGAGGAAGCTTCAGGAGCAAAACTATAAAAATAGGAGTGAACATCATCTGTATATCAGTCACACTGAAAGCCTGTATTGTGCAAGAACCAACAGTGTTACTCAAGCAAATATGTCATATGTATAATTATGCAAGTATGCCTGCTTTTATCATGCTTGTGGCTGAGGAGGGCACAAATAACCCTCAGTTTCTTTCTTTCCAGTTTGTACCAAACTCTCAAGAGGGATAGAAAATACCCTGGCCTCGGGTTCTGCAGCTGCTCTTGACTTTCAGGTGACAAACAGTTTTCAAAATATCTTATGAGAAAAATCTTCAGCTGCCTTGGGTGCTATGATTTCATTCAAGGCCCTAGCTTTAGTTCCTCAGAGGAGAGATCCTTTTGAACAAAATACCCATCTTAACAAGCCATTCGTATGACCACATTCAATCTCACTAATGTTCAGATTTCACAAAAGCATCAAAATCTCTAGAAAGCTCAAGACACATAAGCCATGATATACTTCTTTCTCTGAGAGAAGTATGGGTTAAATTGCAAACCCAGACCAGACCACTCCAGAGCATTCACTGTGTCATGTTTCAACTACTCAAAACAACACCCGTGTGCAGAATCTTCAAGTGTTCAATGTGCTTTCCAATACAGAGATAAACAACTATCATGCCAATTCTGTACAATTGTCAAATTACAACGACCAAACATTATCTGATCTTTTCCACTCCATCATTATACACACAGCTTCATGTGGAGTTCTAAAACATGGTTTCTCCCTCATTTCTAAATTCCTATTGTTTTTGTTGATGTATTTCTTCACCTACAACATTAAGTTCCTTCAATGTTTATGATATTTATAGCAATTTCTTTCTAGAAATCACTTCTTTATTTTATCTCCTTTGGAGAACCTCAGGTGATTAGACAGAAGCAGAAAGACATGCCTATGATAGACAGAATCAGAGTTGAAGAAGGAAGAAATTCATCATTTAAGGAGTAATGTGGAATTCTAATGTGCAGAATGTGTAGTACAGTGTGTACTTTCTGAAACTGCCACTATTG
>NW_018391701.1:22409-27993 GCF_900095145.1 Mus pahari
CTCCATGGCCTCTGCATCAGCTCCTGCTTTCTGACCTGCTTGAGTTCCAGCCCTGCATCCTTTGGTGATCAACAGCAGTATGGAAATGTAGGCCGAATAAACCCTTTCCTCCCCAACTTGCTTCTTGGTCATGATGTTTGTGCAGGAATAGAAACCCTGACTAAGACAATTGTGTTGTCCAACCTTAATGTAATGGCATTCACCATGAGTTTTGTATTCTCATTAGTCCTATCTGCAGTTTGTCTCTTGCAGAGTTACTCTTATCTAAAGAGGAAACAGGGGGAGGAGTATGGATTTGAGGGAGAAGAGAAGTTGAAGGAACTGAGGAGGAATGTAGGGAGGGGAAAGTGTGATTGGGATGAACTGTATGACAAAAGAACCTATTTACTTTTTTTTCAAGGTTATTTTTTATTAGATATTTTCTTTATTTACATTTCAAATGCTACCCAGAAAGTCCCCTATACCCTCCCCCTGCCCTGGTCCTGTACCCACCCACTCCCACTTCTTGGTCCTGGCATTCCCCTGTCCTGGAGCATATAAAGTTTGCAAGACCTAGGGGCCTCTCTTCCCAATGATGTCCAACTAGGTCATCTTCTGCTACATATGCAGCTAGAGACACGAGCTCTGGGGGTACTGGTTAGTTCATATTGTTGTTCCACCTATAGGACTGCAGACCCCTTTAGCTCCTTTGGTACTTTCTCTAGATAGTCTATTAGGGACCCTGTGTTCCATCCAATAGCTGATTGTGTGCATCCACTTCTGTGTTTGCCAGGTGCTGGCATAGCCTCCTATGAGACAGCTATATCAGGGTCCTTTCATCAAAATCTTGCTGGCATATGCAATAGTTTCTGGGTTTGGTGGATGATGATGGGATGGATCCCTGGGAGGGGTAGTCTCTGGTTAGTCCATCCTTTCCTCTTAGCTCCAAACTTGGCCTTGGTAACTCCTTTCATGGGTATTTTGAACCCTATTCTAAGGAGGAATGAAGTATCCACACCTTGGTCTTCCTTCTTCTTGGCTTCCTTGTGCTTCGCAAATTGTATCTTGGGTATTCTAAGTTTCTAGGCTAATATCCACTATCAGTGAGTGCATATCTAGGGACTTCTTTTGTGATTTGGTTACCTCACTCAGGGTGATATCCTCCAGATACATCCATTTGCCTAAGAATTTCATAAACATATTGTTTTTAATAGTTGAATAGTACTCCATTGTGCAAATGAACCACATTTTCTGTATCCATTCTTCTGTTGAGGGACATCTGGGTACTTTCCAGCTTCTGGCTCTTATAAATAAGGCTGCTATGAACATAGTGGAGGATGTGTCCTTATTACAAGTTGGAACATCTTCTGGGTATATGCCCAGGAGAAGTATTCCTTGATCTTCTGGTAGTACTATGAAAAACTTTTTGAGGAACCGCCAGACTAATTTCCAGAGTGTTTATAAAAGCTTGCAATCCCACCAGCAATGGAGGAATGTTCTTTCTCCACATTCTCGCCAGCATTGGCTGTCACCTTAAATTTTGATCTTAGACATTCTGATTGGTGTGAGGTAAAAGGTCAAGGTTGTTTAGATTTTCATTTTCCTGATGATTAAGGATGTTGAACATTTTTTCAGGTGCTTCTCAGCCATTCGTTAATCCTCATTTGAGAATTCTTTGTTTAGCTCTGTCCCCCATTTTTTGAAGGTGTTATTTGAGTTTCTGGAGTCCACCTTCTTGAACTCATTGTATATATTGGATATTAGTCCCCTATCAGATTTAGGATTGGTAAAAATATTTTCCCAATCTGTTGGTGGCCTTTTTGTCTTATTGACAATATCTTTTGACCTACAGAAGATTTGCAATTTTATGAGGTCCCATTTGTCAATTCTTGATTTTACAGCACAGGCCATTGCTCTTCTGTTAAGAAATTTTTCCCCTGTACCCATATCTTCAAGCCTTTCCCCAACTTTCTCCTCTATAAATTTCAGTGTCTCTGGTTTTATGTGGAGGTCCTTGATCCACTTAGGCTTAAGCTTTGTACAAGGAGATAAGAATGGATCTGTTCTCATTCTTNTACATGATAACCGCCAGTTGAGCCAGCACTATTTGTTGAAAATGCTGTCATTTTTTCACTGGATGGTTTTAGCTCCCTTGTCAAATATCAAATGACCATAGATGTGTGAATTCATTTCTGGGTCTTTAATTCTATTCCACTGATATACCTGTCTGTCACTGTACCAGTACCATGCAGTTTTTATCACAATAATTCTGTAGCACAGCTTGAGGTCAAGCATGTTGATTCCTCCAGAGGTTCTTTTATTGTTGAGAATGGTTTTTGCTATCCTGTGTTTTTTGTTATTCCAGATGAATTTGCAAATTGTTCTTTCTATCTCAGTGAAGAATTGAGCAGGAATTTTGAAGGGGATTGTATTGAACCTGTAGATTCCTTTTGGCAGGATAGCCATATTGACTATGTTAATCCTGCCAATCCATGAGCCTGGGAGATCTTTCCAGCTTCTGAGATCTAAAATTTCTTTCTTCATAGAGTTGAAGTTCTTATCATACAGATCTTTCACTTCCTTAGTTAGAGTCACAGAAAGATACTTTATATTATTCCTGACTATTGTGAAGGGTGTTGTTTCCCTAATTTCTTTCTCAGCCTGTTTATCCTTTGTGTAGAGAAAGGCCACTGATTTGAGGTAATTTTATATCCAGCTACTTTGCTGAAGCTGTTTATCAGGTTTAAGAGTTCCCTGGTGGAATTTTTAGGGTCACTTAAATATACTATCATATCATCAGCAAATAGTGTTATTTTGACTTCTTCCTTTCCAATTTGTATCTGCTTGATCTGCTTTTGATGTCTAATTGCTCTGGCTAGGACTTCAAGTACTATATTGATAGGTAGGGAGAAAATGGGCAGCCTTGTCTAGTCCCTGATTTTAGTGGGATTGCTCCCAGCTTCTCTCCATTTAGTTTTATGTTGGCTACTGGTTTGCTGTTTATTGCTTTTATTATATTTAGTTATTGGCCTTGAATTCCTGATCTTTCCAAGACTTTTATCATGAATTGGTGTTGGATTTTGTCAAATGCTTTCTCAGCATCTAACAAGATGATAATGTGGTTTTAGGCCTTGAGTTTGTTTATATAGTGGATTACATTGACGGATTTCCATATATTAAACCATCCCTGCATCCCTGGGATAAAGCCTACTTGGTCGTAATGGATGATCTTTTTGATGTGTCATTGGAATCAGTTTGCAAGGATTTTATTGAGTATTTTTGCATTGATATTCATAAGGGAAATTGGTCTGAAGTTCTCTTTCTTTGTCGGATTTTTGTGTGCTTTAGGTATCAGAGTAATTGTGGCTTCATAGAATGAGTTGGGTAGAGTATCTTTTGTTTGTATTTTGTGGAATAGTTTGAGGAGAGTTGGAATTAGGTCTTCTTTGAAGGTCTGATAGAGTTCTGCACTTAAACCATTTGGTCCTGGGCTTTTTTTTAGGTTGGGGGACTATCTTCTATTTAATTAAAGGGAAATGGGTCTATTTAAATTATGAATCTAATCCTGATGTAACTTTTGTGCCTGGTATCTTTATAGGAAGTTGTCCATTTCATCCAAGTTTTCTAGTTTTGTTGAATATAGCCTTTTGTAGTAGGATCTGATGATGTTTAGGATTTTGTTAGGTTCTATTGTTATGTCTCACTTTTCATTTCTGATTTTATTAATTATTATTAATTGGGATATTGTCCCTGTGCCCTCTAGTTTGTATGGCTAAGGGTTTAGTTATATCGTTGATTTTCTCAAAGAACCAGCTCCTGGTTTGGTTGATTCTTTGAATAGTTCTTTTTGTTTCCACTAGGTTNATTTCACCCCTGAGTTTGATTATTTCCTGTCGTCTACTCCTCTTGGGTGAATTTGCTTCCTTTAGTTCTAGAGCTTCTAGGTGTGCTGTCAGGCTGCTAGTGCATACTCTCTCTAGTTTGTTTCTTTTTTAAAAAAAAAGATTTATTTATTATGTGTAAGTACACTGTAGCTGTCATCAGACACTCCAGAAGAGGGTGCCAGATCTTGTTATGGATGGTTGTGAGCCACCAGGTGGTTGCTGGGATTTGAACTCAGGAACTTTGGAAGAACAGTTGGGTGCTCTTAACTGCTGATCCATCTCACCAGCCCCTCTCTTTAGTTTCTTTTTGGAGGCACTCAGAGCTATGAGTTTTCATTTTGGACTGCCTTCATTGTGTACCATAAGTTTGGGTATGTTGTGCCTTCATTTTCATTAAACTCTAAAAAGTCTTTAATTTCTTTTTTTATTTCAATCTTGACCAATTTATCATTGAGAAGAGGGTTATTCAGTTTCAATGTGAATGTTGGCTTTCTATTATTTATGCTGATATTGAAGATCAGCCTTTGTCCACAGTGATCTAAAAGGATGCAAGAGATAATTTCAATATTTTTTGTATCTGTATAGGCCTGTTTTGTGACCAATTAAATGGTTAATTTTGGAGGAGGTACCATGTGGTACAGAGAAGAAGGTATATCCTTTTGTTTTAGGATGAAATGTTCTGTAGATATCTATTAAATCCATTTGTTTAATAACTTCTGTTAGTGTCCTTGTGTCTCTGTTTAGTTTCTGTATTCAGGAGCTATTCATTGGTAAGAGTGGGGTATTGAAGTCTCCCACTAGTATTGTGTGAGGTGCAATGTGTGCTTTGAGCTTTACTAAAGTTTCTTTAATGAATGTGACTACCCTTGTATTTGGAGCATAGATACTCAGAATTGAGAGTTCATCTTGTTAGAATTTACTTTGATGAATATGAAGTGCCCCTCCTTGTCTTTCTTGATAACCTTGTGTTGAAAGTCAATTTTATTCGATATTAGAATGGATACTTCAGCTTGTTTCTTTAGACGATTTGCTTGGAAAATTGTTTTCCAGCCTTTCACTCTGAGGTAGTGTCTGTCTTTTTCCCTGAAGTGGATTTCCTGTAAGCACAAAATGTTGGGTCCTGTTTGTGTAGACATTCTATTATTCTATGTCTTTTTATTGGGGAATTGAGTCCATTGATGTTAAGAGAAATTAAAGAAAAGTAATTGCTTCCTGTTATTTTTGTTGTTAAAGTTGAGATTCTTTTCTTGCAGGTATCTTCTTTTAGGTTTGTTGAAGGATTAGTTTCTTGCTTTTTCTAGTGTGTAATTTCTGTCCTTGTGTTGGTGTTTTCCTTTTACTATCCTTTGAAGAGCTGGATTTGTGGATATATACTGTGTGAATTTGGTTTTATCATGGAATACTTTGGTTTCTCCATCTATGGCAATTGAGAGTTTAGCTGGGTATAGTAGCCTGGGCTGGCATTTGTGTTCTCTTGGCGACTGGATAAATCTGTCCAGGATCTTCTGGCTTTCATAATCTCTGGTGAGAAGTGTAGTGTAATTGTAATAGGTCTGCCTTTATATGTTACTTGATCTTTTTCTCTTACTGCTTTTAATATTTTATATTTATTTAGTCCATTTGTTGTTCTGATTATTATGTGTCAGGAGGAATTTCTTTTCTGGTCCAGTCTATTTGGAGTTCTGTAGGCTTCTTGTATGTTCATGGGCATTTCTTTCTTT
>NW_018391701.1:27998-38591 GCF_900095145.1 Mus pahari
TCTGGTGAGAAGTCTGGTGTAATTCTGATAGGTCTGCCTTTATATATTACTTGACCTTTTCCCCTTACTGCTTTTAATATTCTTTCTTTGTTTAGTGCATTTGGTGTTTTGATTATTATGTGTCAGGAGGAATTTCTTTTCTGGTCCAGTCTATTTGGAGTTCTGTAGGCTTCTTGTATGTTCATGGGCATTTCTTTCTTTAGGTTTGGGAAGTTTTCTTCTATAATTTTGTTAAATATATTTACTGGCCCTTTAAGTTGAAAAATCTTCATTCTCATCTACTCCTATTATATGTAGGTTTGGTCTTTTCATGTGTCCTGAATTTCCTGGATGTCTTGAGTTAGGATCTTTTTGCATTTTGCATTTTCTTTGATTCTTGTGCCCATATTCTCTATGGAATCTTTTGTACCTGTGATTCTATCTTCATTCTCTTGTATTCTGTTGCTGATGCTCACATCTGTGTTCTTGATTTCTTTCCTAGAGTTTCTATCTCCAGAGTTGTCTCACTTTGGGTTTTCTTTTTTGTTTCTACTACTCTTTTGTAGGTCTTAGATGGTTTTGTTCAACTGTAGCTGCCTGCAGCCAAGCTAACTGGGTCCCTAAGTGAGAGGCAGGAGCTGTTTGGGAAAAAACGATGAGAGGAATAATGGATGCAGAGACATGATTCTCTTCTTAAATTTTACTAAGAGTCTGTGAGTATAAAGAGGTGTGAGGCCCATCCCCCACCAACCCATTCTTGGTGCCTGTCCTACAGGTGCAAGCCTGTAGGCAGATCTTCAGGATGCTGTCTCTGGAATATCTCAAGAGTCTCTCAGCAGGTCATTGTGTCTTGGAGAAGAGCAGGCAGGTGTAGAACAATAGAGCCATCTAGATCTGAAGGCCCAACTCCAGGTGGTCTGTGGCTCAGTGGCAACAAGGGCAAAGTCAGCCTTTCCAGGCTAGGGGAGGCAACAATTCCCCCCTAAATATAAAATAAAAATTAGCTGGACTGGGGCACAAAATGTATTTATGCTCCATAGTCCTGCCATGGAATTATGGTGGCTGGCCCCCACACCTGGCTTGGGGACTCAGATTTTTCCAGAACTATTCTTATCCATCAAGGAGCATATATGCAGCTTCTTTGTGTTTATTTTGCACAAACATGGCTCTGTGGAGGATTATTAATAAACCACGAACTCTTGGCATATACCTCTGTCTTAGATTGATATAGTTCAGAAATATTGTTGCCTGTCATTGACTGGCCAGCCCTCATAGCACACCTTATTCACAAATCAGACCAAAGCCACAATATATACTAGATATATTTTTTCATATCAATGAATTTCTGCCACCTGCGCTTGCTGGAGGTGAGGCTACAAGCTTGCTGAAGACAGGCTGTAAGGCAATGACTGACCTTCTTGAAACACAAAGCTGAGAGATTTGAAAAGTAACAGGATAAAAGCTTCTTTGGGGAAATCCAGGTACTCTATTCAGTGTAAATTAGCAAAGATCAAGCTCAAACTCTGTCTCTGAGTGTAAAGGAGGTGGCTTTGAGAATCAAAGGAAAAGCTGTTTCACATGTAAATAGGTTAAGCTCCAAGTTAACTCTGCCAGCTAATAAAGATTTTTAACTATCTTCATTAGGAATTTCTAATATTGGAATTATTACTAGACCAGTCCAAGATTGAGTTAGAATAACTGGTCACATTGAAGGAAAGAGAAGAATTACTATAACTACTCCTTATGACTAATTTTTTTAAGTCAGATTCCACAGTCTCTAGTGTTCTCTATCCCATAAGGTAAAAAAGCTTGAAGCAAGGCAGCTTACCTTGTCCAATCTGAGACAAAGGCAAACAAAGGTGGGTTAAAAACATACACCCAAATCAGGTCTCTTGTCACCAGTCAAGGCACTCAGCGAACTCATAGGTCAGCTTGTCACACAAACCATTCTGGAGGTTGTCATGCTTCTGCAGCATTCTGTGGAGAAAACACAAACTTTCCCTTTTCCTCATATAGCATAGCTGTTCAGTATCAAGCCATATGCCAATAAGTAGATCCTTTTCATCTCACCTAGACATGAATAAGTCTAGTTTTAAGATACTATAATGTGTTTAGTAAGTTCTTTGACGTACAAATTTTAAAATTTTAAAAGTCTCAGTAACATGGGTAACATTAAATTGCTGACAAAACATCTCAAATACTTGACTGTTATAGCCAGTCCCAATATCTGTTTTAATCTAATTTGGAAACCAAATATAAAAAGAATTTTTAACATAGGCAATGGCTAACTACACTTTTAATTGTTTCTCTTATAGAGCAGAAGGCCTGAAAAGGTATCAATAGTCACATGTGCATATTTTATTTATTAATCAGAAATAAGAGTATCCATTTACAGTAATTGATTAAGTCCTCAAGAATTAACACCATTATATGGAAATAGAAGTTGAGGACACTAAGAACAAATTTTTACAATTTGACATGCACATTCTCTAAAAATACNAAAATATTATCTTAAGCCATTATTATTTTGATGATGTAAAGAACGAGATTATATGGCCAATTATTTTTGTGTAAGGTCTAAAATCTGCCCGGGATATAAATTTAGCATGGCATTGCCTTAAGAGGTCTCGTCTGGGCAAGCTGGGGCAATTTCTTAAATGTCCAAAGACAATCTTCTTAAAAGAACAGCATTTTTAATGAGTTGTATATGCATAAACAATTGCAAATTTGTGAGAAATTTGAGACTTTATAGTATCTGAGGGATGAACAATTTTTAAGCAATTTTAAGCTCTGAGATATATTGACTATTAATATACAAATTAAAGCTTGATTATTTAACATTTTAAAAGACTGTCTACAGCACACAATTTAATCATCTGTGCTGAAGCAGGAGGAAACTAAAAAGAATAAACATGTGACCCAATTCACATATACTTTTCCTCATAGAAATGCTGCTTAGAACAAGGAACAGAAACTTGGTCAGGTTTTAAAACACAATTTTTGTTATAGTTTTTCTAAAATACATGAATTTATCTTATGATTCTTTATTAGGACCACAGCAGTCTTATAATAGGATGTTAAAACTTTACTTTGAGGTGAAGAAAGATGATTTTACATTAATGTCTCCTCTTGCCAAACAATTGCTGTGGGCACATTTAATAACCATAACTAAAATAACCAGCTAATATTTAGTTACCAATGATTATAATTGATAATAATTATAACAGCCTCCTTTATTTTCTGCAAAGCCTTTTGATCTTTACCAATTAATTTGTGTCTCTCAAGATAACATCCAAAGGATTAAGTCACTTTAAGGCCTTACAGTAAGGTCTTAGCCAATTAACATCTCCTGGAAGCTTTTGAAAATAAAAATTTTGAAGCAAATCAATTTTTTTGTTCTTAAATTTCCTATACCTAAACTAAAACCTTAAATATTAAAAAGATATTGCCTCTGAATCTTATGGAGCAACAACTACTCCCCAGAACTTTAAAGCTCATTGTGTGTGAGCAAAGATTTGAAGTAAACTTTCCTTTAGAGGCCTTAGCTAATGAAATGCTTTCCACACTGAAAGATTAAAACTCTTAGCTTCTTGTATTGAAGCAGAGACAATAAAAATTATTCTTACATAATGTAAAGCTATATTATATTAGCCATACCTAGAGGCAAAATTTTCCAGTGATCACCAGTTCACTAGAAGCAGTTATCAGGATACAAAGAAAAAAAAATCCTCAAACTTTTCAATCTATAATAATTTTATATGAAGTAGGCAAGCCAGATTGTAATATCTTTGTGATTGACCTTTTATAAATTTTGAATTAAAAATTTATTTAGAACAACATCTGGATAAATCTGCAGCAATGTTCTTTTAGCTAAAAAGAGATTCCTGAAGGCAAGAACATCCATAGGCACTGTTTGCAAAATAAAAGAAAGTCACAAAAGCTTCCCTTTGGCTGCTCTGAGCTTTGCATTAACTCAAATGTAAATATTTTTTAATCTGAGCATTTGGTCTGAGACTTGGCCCTCCTGTAGTGAGGACAGATTCCAGGCGAACAATTCGACTGTCTGCCTATGCCTCTAATTTTGAACAGTCTTAAGGCTTTTAAAACATTTCAAAATTGTGAAAAAGTTGCTTGTATGGTAATTTCCTGCAAGACATCAACCATAGTCAAATTGTATGAGAGTCTAATATTTGCAGAAAGATGAATATATCTAGATAAGTTTGTCTTTTGCTTTGTATGGCCAGATGACCACAGAGAGCTGTATTAGCACTCTCATAAGGTGATTACTCTTGTAACAATCCTAATTACAGTATATAGGTGAATTAAAGATCTAAAATTTGCAATCAAGCTGCAAGCTGCAGTCAATGGAACATTGGCAATTCTAACCATAATTTTTTAAGTTTTTTATGCAACATCAGAATATATATAGATATAGATATAGATATAGATATAGATATAGATATAGATAGATATAGATATATATAAAAAAAAACTTTTGGAAAGCAAAACCCAACTTTAAACAATTTATTATGTTAAAAATCAATACCAAAAGCATCACTTTAATGTTATGAAGTTTGACTGTCAATTTATGCCTATGAATGAATGACAGTGGAGATTTTCTCAATTAGGAGTATCCTAGAGGCCTAGTTTTCTGAGCTGGTTTTTGCCACGTGTTAATACTTAAAATGACTCCAATCCTGAATTATCAATTTAAAGCTAACATTCTTATAACCGGTTACACCCTTTTGATCATACCCAATAATTTTTAAGCCAATATTCTATGACCAAGACATGTAGAGCACATTTAAACCTTTTAAGACCAGTCAAAAAACAAATGAAGTGGCTATGCAAATCTTACAAATTTATAACAATCAAAGAATTTTACTTTTTATAGCTATAATTTTAAGATAAAAAGCACTTTGTCATTTCCTAAACCCAATTGTAGAGAATTTTCAAGGAAAAAAACAACTATCAGCTGTTTTGCCTTAGAGCAGTGGGAGCTTCCTTGCTGTGTGTCACTCCTGGCTCCAGTGCAGGGCAAATTAAATCAGCCTCCACTGTGTAAACTGACTAAATCAAGAGATGGAAAGCCAGCAGATAAAAGTTTTAACCATTNTAACATGAAACATGAAACAACAGTCATTTATACAATGAAACAAAGACACACATAAATTGACGCGTGGACATCTATTGGTGCACCAAACACAGACAATACATAGAAGGTAGAGAACTTGATGTAACCAATCTGAGTGTCTCCTGTAATGGACAGATAGAAAACTGGACATCTCCAGAATTTACTCTGTCCATAGGAGAGTTCTAAAATCCATTTTCCTTCTCTCTTGATCTCTCTCTCTCTCCCTATTTTTTTTTTTTTTGAATTTTGCTATTTTTATTTTATTTTATATTTTTAAGCCCTACTCCTCTTGCCTGATGCAGCTCTTGACTGCGGACAAGTGTCTGTTTTCTTTTCCACTCCCATTTTCCACTGTCAACCACTAGCTGATATTGTAAGGCCCCCAAAACAAAGGGAAGAACTCACCCAGGTCCCAGGATGAAATGGTGCCCCCAAAACTCACGAGAAACCATTCTTGATGCAAAAATCACACGAGGTTTATTCAATCAGCTAGCCAAGGCCAAACTCCTAACTCACACANGNGCTGAAGAGTTCAACCCTTTGTCCTAACAGTAGGGGGTTTTTGAAGGCAAAACCCACAGGAGGGGGGAAGGGGATAGAAGTGAATTATAACTTTTTCTCTGGCCGAGCTGTCCTTGGTAGGATCACAAGAATAAGAGAATTACAGCTCTTCTCCGGCAGAGTTATCTTTAGTAAACATTCCACAAGGGATGGGAAAGTAACATACGGCTCATTTATGTTGGAGGGGTCATAAGCTTTCTTTTGGTGCACATTCCTGGTCCCAAACACGAGGAACTTGGCTGGGGCAACTGACATAATTGCCTAGCTAGCTGTCAGGTGGAGGGACAGAAGGCTCCCTGCTGGCCTTTGAGAACAAAGAGCTCTTTACTGGCCACATTTCTAATGATCTGGGGAACAGGTTTTGGGGAGTGTTAAAGCTGTGGCTTCGAACAGCTTCAGGGAGTGTTAAAGCTGGGGCTCCACAATATCAGCACTGGGCCAATGCTGACTCAGTCTAACCTGTATCCCTTTGCACCTACCTCAACAATTTTGAAAGGATGGAGTTTTAAGCCAGTGCTAGCATGAATACAAAAGTCTTATTCACTGTGCTGGATACATCTTATTAATCTTTCTTGTAGAGCTCTACCAAAACAGTGTTCTCTCTGTTGATTCACCAGTACTCAGGTCACTATTCAGACACCATCTGTAGCTGCCTGCAGCCATGCTACCTGGGTTCCTGAGTGGGAGGCAGGAGCTATATGAGGGAAAATGGCGAGAGGAATAATGGATGCGGAGACATGATTCTCTGTTTAAGGCATCTTAAATTTTACTAAGAGTCTATGCTTATAAAGAGGGGGGAGGCCCATCCCCCCCAATCTATTCTTGGCGCCTGTCCTACAGGTGCAATCCTGTAGGCAGATATTCAGGAAGCTGTCTCAAGAATATCTCAAGAGTCTCTCAGCAAGTAGTAGTGTCTTGGAGAAGAGCAGGTAGGTATAGAACAATAGAGCCATCTAGGTCTGAAGGCCCCACTCCAGGTGGTCTGTGACTCAGTGGCAGCAAGGGCAAAGTCAGCCTTTCCGGGTTGGGGGAGGCAACATTCAATTCCATTACCTGTTTGGCTGTGTTTTCCTTTAATTCTTAAAGGGATTTTTGTGTTTCCTCTTTAAGGACTTCTACCTGTTTAGCAGTGCTTTCCTGTAATTCTTTAAGGACTTCTACCTCTTTAGCAGTGTTCTCCTGTAGTTCTTTAAGTGAGTTATTAATGCCCTTCTTAATGTCCTCTACCAGCATCATGAGATATGATTTTAAATGAGAGTCTTGCTTTCCGGGTACGTTGGGTTATCCAGGACTGCCTAAAGTGGGATTGCTGGGTTCTGATGATGGTGAGTGGTCTTTATTTCTGTTATTAAAATTCTTATGTTTGCCTTTTGCCATCTGGTAATCTCTGGCTTTAATTGTTATAGTTGTTTCTGGTAGGTGCTTGTTCCTCCTGTGATTCTTATAGCCTCTGTCACTAGTCCTGGGAGTCCAGCTCTCTCCTGAGTCTATGTGGTGAGAGTACTCTTTGCAGGCAAGCTCTCCTCTTTCAGGGAAGGTGCACAGAGGTCTGGCATTCAAACATGCCTCCTAGCTGAAGATGTAGGTCAGAAATAGTACCTGTCCCAGAAGATGTGTAGCCTCTGCAGTTTGCACACTCACCTGCACAGACTAGTCTCCGAAGGACCTGGGATACAAGATGGCTCTCTTGCCTGCTCTGGCAGGCAGAGCCCTCCCAGGTGGCCACCTCTTCTCTGGCAGGTAAGATGCCTGGGTGTCCAGAACCCAAAATGTGGTCTGTCCCAGAAGCTATGTTGCTTCTGCAGTCTGCACTCTCAACTATGCAGACTCCTGGGTGACCCAGAGGGAAGATGGCTCCCTCAACAACTTAGGCAGTGAGAGTCCTACCTGGTGGCCACCTCCTCTCTGGCAGGGAAAGGTGCCTGGAAAACTAGAGCCACAAACTGGGTCTGTCCCAGAAGCTGTATTGCTTCTGCAGTCTGCACTCTCAACTATGCAGACTCCTGGGTGACCCAGAGGGAAGATGGCTCCCTCAACAACTTAGGCAGTGAGAGTCCTACCTGGTGGCCACCTCCTCTCTGGCAGGGAAAGGTGCCTGGAAAACTAGAGCCACAAACTGGGTCTGTCCCAGAAGCTGTATTGCTTCTGCAGTCTGCACTCTCAACTATGCAGACTCCTGGGTGACCCAGAGGGAAGATGGCTCCCTCAACAACTTAGGCAGTGAGAGTCCTACCTGGTGGCCACCTCCTCTCTGGCAGGGAAAGGTGCCTGGATGTCTGGGGCCCCAAACAGGGTCTGTCTCAGAAGCTGTGTCGCTTCTGCAGTCCACAGTCTTACCTGCGCAGACTGGTCTCTGAGGGACAAGGGGCACAAGATGGCTCCTTCACCTGCTCAGGCAGTCAGAGCCCTCCCGGGCAGACACCTCTCCTTGGGCGGAGAAGGTGCCTGAATGTCTAGAACCAAAAATGTCTGGAGCTTTTGTCTCAGAAGCTGTGTCTCTTCAGCAGTCCGCACTCTCACCTGTGCAGACTGGTCAATGAGGGACCCAGGACCCAAGATGGCTCCCTCACCTGCATAGGCTGGCAGGGAAGGTGCACAGATGTCTGGAGTTGAAACAGGGTCTGTCCCAGAAGCTGTTAAGAATCTATTTTCAATGATAACAAATAAAAGCCTATGCTACAGTTGCTTCCCCTTATCAAAATTCCTATTATTTTATATTTTACATAATTCAGCTAACATTTCTCACCAACTATCGTCATTTATACTTTTATAACACAAAAATGCACTTAGCTGGATAAAATTCTACTAGATCATCAAAGAACTGGCAACAATACTATTCAAATTGTTCCATATAAAAAGGAAAGAACAAATACAAATATTGAAAAGTGTTTTATCTTTTGAGATTATAATCTGATTATATTTGAGATTATATTCTAATTACATTTCCCTCTCCTCTCTTGAAACCCTTTCATATCTTCACCCCTCTTACTGTTTCAAAGTTTGGATGCCTTTACTTATCAATTATTTTTATATACATATATATTTATATATACCTAAATACATGAGGACAACATACTCATTCTATAAAATGTTACTTGTACGTGAATATATTTAGAAATAATTAACTTACATGTTTTTATTAATTTTGAATATTTCTTTAATTTTTCAATTTACTTTTGAGATAGTATTATAATTATTTTCATTTTAAAAGAAAGTAGATACCAAAAGTTTTTTTTTTTTTTTGCATATTGCCGATTGTAGACTGTTGTACAAGCTGATGTTTTTCACATTCATTCATCTTCTCATTGGTTTTAAGTCCTTACCAAAAAAATCACATTTCTAACTTTCATTTACATGTCTGAAGAGACACAAACACATGTGAACACAACACACACACACGCACACACACACGCACACACACACACACACACACTTGCAAAATCATACATACAGGCACATATGAATACACACAAGTACAGTCCATATGTTAGCCTACAACAGAAAACGTTGTAGTTGTTCTTTTACCTCCCATTTCTTCATATGTTTTCTATTCCCAAGTCTCTTTAGAATATCCCTTCCCACATACACCCTACTTTTGTCAATGACATGTATATATAATGGAAAATGTTAAAATCTGAAAATTGGAGTAAATATTTTCCTGATAAGCTTTCTTTATTTTTAAAAAGACAATTGGTGTCATCAATCTTCCTGGAAATGGCATATTTTAGTCTTTTTTATGGATGATTAAAATATTCATGTACACATATACTAAAAATTCATTATGGATTTATCTGACAATGAGCAGTAAAGATGAATCCATGTCTTTTGGATAGTTTTATTCATACTCTTATCTACATGAAGGTCTGTAAAATGTTAATTTTAATATCTTGGATATGTTTCCCAGTTACAGATTAGATGGACCAGTTGGCAGGTAGTTGTACTTTCAGATATAAGTAGATTTCACTGTGATATAAACATTCCATATTCTCACCAGATAATTGATGGCTTTTTACATTCTGTGCATCATTAAAATCATTTGGTGTAGTACTCTCTGTCAAATAAGTTGTTCTCCTTACTAATAAGGAATCTCAGTGTAGAAAGCATTAGCATTTTCCAATTAGCTAAGGATCTTAAATATGTTTTCTCATATTTATTGGCCATTTGTGTAACATCTTTAGAGGACTCTGTAGTCATTAGCTTTTCAAATCATCTGACAACTTGCCTGTGAATTCAAGTGTTTAATGTTTCAATTCTTTTTCATCAAAATATCAATCTGCTGTCAAATAAATCTCTTGTAATTATTCTATCCTGTTCTAGGAACATTCTATTAACTCTGCTGATCATTTCCATTGCAATATACAAAATATTTAAATTAACTTAACAGTATCTAACATGTTTATCTAATTCTGCCTGAGTTTTTAGAGTCTTGTCACGACGGTCCTTGTTAATCTCCATGTTGAAGCATTCTACAGTGTTATTTTCAAGCTATTTCAAATGGACAGGACTTCATTTAAGTGCTTTCATTCATTTTGTTACAGTTTCTTCAGAGATAACACATTACGCTCTACATAGCTTACAGGACATATGTTACACAAAACAAATTATAAAAAATTTAGAAGAGTTCTAACATCTCCAAGTGATCATATGACCTGACCATAATGAACTAAATTTTAAGTGGGCATCAAGCAAATATTATAAGAACAAAAATTTATGGAGTTTAAACAACACACTATTAAATTATAAATGGGTCAAAGAAGAAATAAATGAAGAAAAAAAATCCTGAAATTGTATAAAAATAAAAACAGCCCAACCATAATGAATATTTTACCAAAATAAAATAAGCTGTGAAGTGAACCAATGACGGGATAGTGAGGTGTCATTGGGTCAGAGGCACATCCCCGGCTGCAAGGATGACTCAG
>NW_018391701.1:43728-50133 GCF_900095145.1 Mus pahari
CAAAATAGCAGGAAATAAAAGTCACTAGTTGCTCACATGACTCAACATCAATGGATTCTTTTCTCCATTAAAAATACACACTTTAATAGAAAGGATGTGAAAACAGTATCCATCACTCTGCTGCATATAGGAAACATAACTCAGCAATAACGATAGACATTGCCTCAGAATATAGGGGTGGACAAAAGTTTTCCAAGCAAACAGACCCTAGAAGCAAGCTTCAGTAGACATTCTATTATCTTATAAAGTAAACTTTTAACCAAAATCAATTAAAAGAGACAAAAGAGGAGACTTCATAATCATTAAAGGAAATATCTACCAAGATGATCAAATGCTAAATACCTATTCCCCCAATTACAAGGGCACCAATATTTGTAAAAGAAACATGCTTAAAACTTAAATATCACATTGAAATCCACACATAAAAAATGGGAGACTTCAACACCAAACTCTTACCAATTGGCATGTCATCCAGAAAAAAAAAAGAGAGAGGAATAAAGAAACTAACAGAAATTATGAATCAAATGGACCTAACAGCTATCTATAGAATATTTCAGTAAAACACAATATAGTATACCTTTTTCTCAGCACATTATGGATTCTACTTCAAAATTTATCATATACTCAGTCATGAAGCAAGCCTCAACAAATACAATAAAATTGAAATTTTGCCTTGTATCTTATGAGATCACCATGGATTAAAGCTGAACTTCCATAACAAAAGAGACACGAAAACTCCTATAGACTCATGGAAATAAAACAACTCTCTACATAATGATCTCTGGATCAGGGAAGAAATAAAGACAGAAATAAAGATTTTCTACAATTCAGTGAAAATGAAGGCACAACATACCCTAATTCATGGGACACAAGGAGAGCAGAGCTAAGACAAAAGTTGATAGCACAAAGTACTTTCATACAGAAATTTGAAATTCTCAGGCCAGCAATTTAATAATACTCGTAAAAGCTCTAGAATAAAAAAAGAAGCAAGCAGACCAAAGAATAATAGGAGGAAGGGAATAATAAAAATCAGGGATGAAATAAATCAGTTAGATATAATGAAAAAAACACAAAGAATGAACAAAATCAAAACATAGTTCTTTGAGAAAATCAAAATGATAGATAAGCACGTAGGCAAAATAACCAAAAGACAGAGAGACAGTATCCAAATAAAGAAAATCAGAAATGAAAAGGGAAACATAAGGACATACACTGAGGACATTCAAATATAATTATGTTTTACTCAAAAACCTGAGATTTTACCTCACACCAGTCAGAATGGATAAGATCAAAAATTCAGGTGACAGCAGATGCTGTTGAGGATGTGGAGAAAGAAGAAGACTCCTGCACTGGTGGTGGAATTGTAAGCTTGTACATCCACTCTGGAAATCAGTGTGTTGGTTACTCAAAAAATTGGACATACTACGACCGAAAGCAATACCTTTCCTGGGCATATACCCAGAAGATGTTCCAACTGGTGATAAGGACACATGTACCACTATGTTCGTAGCAGCCTTATTTATAATAGCCAGAANCTGGNANGAACCAAGATGTCCCTCAACAGAGGAATGAATACAGAAAATGTGGTATATTTACACAATGGAGAACTACTCAGCTATTAAAACAATTAACTTATGAGAAGTGGTTTTGTTGTGTGAAAGCACTTTTCCTGGGAAGATGCAGCATGCATGTCTACCCATCCTAGATGGAGATCCCATGACAGACCAAAGTATGGATACCACCAAAGTCCAACTTGGAGAACCAATCAGTTTTGTCGGAGTTACCTGCAGGACCAGAGATGACTCAAAGACAGCTGAATCACCAAGGCCTGTGATAGACAGCTCACAAAAACTGGGAACCTGGAGTAAACTGCGCACCTACAGGCAGCTAAACACGTTGGAGAACATCCTTCCCAAGTGACTCTAGTCTAGACCTATTTCAGGCAGTTTCTTTCAGGTAGCTTGTCTGTCTCAGAGTCTTCTTTAAAACTCAGTTTCACTCCCTCTGAGAGGGACTCTCAGATTTTATTATTTGAATCTCAGAGAAAACTGTTAGACTGTATGTAACATCTCTTAAAGAGAACAGACAATATCTTCTCCTCTATGGTCATTTAGCTAGTGTTAAAAGGAGATACATATACACAGTTGGTACTTATGGACCACTTAAACAAGTGGGGTGATCATCCATTGGCAGGACATTTTCTCAGCTGTGTAGTAGGGACTTATTCTGGTTGGTCATGAGTCTTAAGGGAAAGCGCTCCTATACAATACCTAGGTTACTATCTGAAGAAGCAGTAACAGTTAGAAATTAATAATGACTATTTTATCATGAAAGAAGGGAGGACTCACAAGGCTCCATAACTCCTCAAGATTCTTAACAGTTAATAATGTTGGGAGAGGGTATCACTTTCCTCTGTGGTATAACCACACATGTTCCAGTATAGAACTTCCCATCCATGCTCACGCAAGTTACTATGATAGTTTTAATGAAATCCCCTCCATAGGTTCAGATATGTGAATACTTGATCTACAAATGGTAACACTGTTTGGGTCAGTTTAGGAGGTGTGACCTTGTGGAGGAAGGGTGTCACAGGGGGTGGGCTTTGAGATTTCAAAGCTCCATGATATTTCCCAGTTCCCTCTCTCTTCTTGTGCTTGCAGCTTGAGACATGAGCTCTCAGCTTCCTGCTACAGCCACCATGCCTGTTTTCCATGATGTACTCTTATCTTATGGGACTAGAAGTTAATATAAACTCTTTCTTCAATAAGCTGTCCTGGCCAAGGCGTTCCATAACAGCAACAGAAAAGTGACTAGCTCAGCAACCCTATTTAAACTCAGCAAGTCAGATGTGCACAGAAAGACAGGAAATAGGTTGAATTGTAGGGAAGAAGACATGTTTCAATGGAAAAAGGTCTAAGGACAAGAGAAGGTCATAAGGAGAAGGCTAAAATTCATTATATGCAAATTTGAAATTATTAAGGAACAAAAAATAATAAATCAATAATTTAAAGTGGAAGTTACTGATAATTAGATATAAGGTGTTTACATAGTCTAACAAAAATATATTAGGTTTATCTACACAAATCTGTTCACCTGTGTTCTCTATTTCTTTAAGAGAGTTAATTGTATCCTTCCTAAAGTCTTCTGTCATCATCATGAGAAGTGATTTTAGATATAAATCTTGCTTATTCCGGTGATGGTGTATGCAGGATTTGCTATGGTGGGAGAATTAGGTTCTGATGATGCCAAGTAACCTTGGTTTCTGTTGCTTATGTACTTACACTTAACTCCTGCCATCTGAATATCTCTAGTGCTATCTGTCCTCACTATATCTGACTGGAACCTGTCCTTCCTGTAATCCTGGTTGTGTCAGAACTCCTCAGATTCAAGCTCACTCTGTGATCCTGTGATTCTGGGATCCTGTGATTCTGGGATTCTGTGATCCTGGGTGTGTCAGAACTCCTGGGAGTCAAGGTGCCTCTGGGAACCTGAGATCCCATGGTGACCAAAACTCCTGGGATCCTGGGTTCCTAGGCATATTAAAGCTCCTGGGAGGAGAAATTCCCCTGGGTGTTCTGGAAATGATATGGCTGTGGATTTTGCACCCAAAGTCTCTCAAGGCACTGGCACAGACAGACTGGAAGCAATGTATTTCTTCTAAGGTGAAAGAATGTTTATTGTACATGGCTCTCCATAGACCAAGAAAGAAGCACAACATGTAGTGGTTCTATGTGGATACCGGACACACAGCACACTCCTCACTTGGGTGTATTACTCAGGTCCATATACAAAGTGACCCAAAAACTGCTAGTTTTCTGTGGGGACTAAAAAAGAACAAGATACTTCAAAAGGTCCAAGCTGCTCTGTAAGCTGGTCTATCCCTTAGACCATATGATTCAGCAGACCAAAAGCTTCTTGAGGCATCAGTGGAAGGTGGAGGTGATGTTTGGAGCCTTTGACATGCCCCTATAGGTGAATAATAGAAGAGACCTTTGGAATTTTGGAGCAAGTCTCTACCATCTTCTCCAAATAATTATTCTCCCTTTGAAAAAACAGCTGTAGGCCTGCAATTGGGCCTTAGTGGAAACTGAACATTTGACAAGAGGACATGAAGTAACCACATGACCTGGACTGCTGATCATGTGTTGGGTGTTATTGGACTCACCAAGTCATAAAGGAGGGCATGCACAGCAGCAGTCAATTACCACATGTAAGTTGTATATACATGAGCAGATCTGAGCAGGTCCTGAAGGCATAAGCAAGATACATGAAGGAGTTGCCCAACTTCGTGCTGTGTCTACTCCAGTTACAATGTTGACTAGTACCAAGCATGCAACTATTGCTACATGGGGTGCTTCTTATAATCATGACTGGTTTTCAGAGGAAGATAAGGCTAGAATCTGATTTACTTATTGTTCTGTACATTATGCAGCCACTACCCTGAGTGGAAACCTACAACATTACAATCCCTTTTTGAGACAACCCTAAGAGATACTAATGAAGGGAATTCTTCAAAGTGGGTGAAATTTGGGGCTATGCACAAGGTATTACAATGTGTTTGGAAGAAGAAATGTCTAGATGTACAATTTTTCACTGACTCATGGGCTATACCCAATGGATTGGCTGGATGGTCAGGGACTTGAAAAGATCCCTATAGGAAAATAGATAAGAAAGATATCTGGGGAAGAATTTCTCTGAATTGCAAAGGATGTGAAGACATTTGTGTCCCATATAAATGGTCATAAAAAGATCTCTTCAGTTGAGCCAATATGAAGTGCATAACATAACCCATTCTATGGACAGTCAACCTCCTTCTCCATCTATCCATGTCATTGCCCAATGTGGTGGCAGTGATGGGGTTATACATGGGGCAGAGTGGGCATTAAAAGCTTAGGCCCAGGCAAGGTGGTACACACCTTAAATCCCAGAAGGCAGAGGCAAGCAGATCTCGGAATTCAAGCCCATCTTTTGACAGAGTATTTTCCAAGTAAAGAATAGCTTAAGTCCAGGCATAGTGGTACACACCTTTAATCTGGGCAGTCCCTACATAAGGGCAATGGAAGAAGAAAGGCTTCCTTCTTCTTCCTCTGCTTGTATTTACTTGCCAGCACATCTGTTGGAACCTGTAACTTCAGGATTCCTGATCATACAGAAGACCAGCTGAAACGCCTACCTTCGCAGGACTGAGCAATTACTTGATTCTTGGAATTTCTATTCAGAGCTGCTGATTGTTGGGTTAGTTGGGATGCATACTATAAGTCATCTCAATAAATTCCCTCAATATATACACATTCCATATGTTCTGTGACTCTAGAGCACCATGACTAATATAGATGCAGTCTTTGCCTTATAAATATGTTTCAGTATCATAAGGTCCCACTTATTCTTTCTTTGTCTTAGTGCCTGCACTACTGGTGTTCTCTTAAAGTTTTTACCAGTACCAATTCGCTCAAGGCTATTCCCAGTTTTCTCTTCTATCAGGTTCAGTGCATTCCATTTTATGTTGAGATTTATAATCCAGTGGGAATTGTGTTTTGTACAAGGTGATAAACATGTAGATTATTTTCATTTGTCTACATTCAGACATCCAGTTAGACAAGCACAATTTATTAAAGAAGCTATCTTTTTTTCCATGGTAAAATTTAAGTTTCTTTATCAAAAAGCAGGTATCCATATGTGTGTGGACTTATATCTTGTTTTAAATTTGTTTCCTATTCTCATTCTAATTTTATTTTGCTTTTGAACATATTTATTAGAGCAATCAATTGCAGTAAAATAGACAATGCACAGTATATTTCATATGAATATTGATTCAACAATTTCATAAAGAAGTTATTTTGGTGAGGTCTCTAGAAGCCAGACAGAACACTGTGTCATAAAAACATCCAAACTTGAAGGAAATAAAATTTGCTTTCTCTTTTTTTCTTTTTTTTTTTTTTTTATTATTTTCTTTATTTACATTTCAAATGCTATTCTGAAAATTCCCCATACACTCCCCCTTCCCTGGTTCCACTACCCACCCAGTCCCACTATTTGGCCCTGGCCTTCCCCTGTGCTGGATCAAATAAAGTTTGCAAGACGAAGGGGTCTCTCTTCCTAATGTTGGCTGATTAGGCCATCTTCTGCTACATATGCATCTAGGGACACAAGCTCAGAGGGTACTGGTTAGTTCATATTGTTCTTCCACCTACAGGGTTGCAGCCCTCTTCAGCTCCTTGGGTACTTTCTCTAGCTCCTCCATTGCGGGCCCTGTGCTCCATCCAATATCTGACTGTGAGCATCCAATTCTGTGTTTGCCAAGAACTGGCATAGCCTCACTAGAGGCCACTATATCAGGATCCCTTCAGCAGAATCTTGCTGGCATGTGTATTAGTATCTGGGTTTGGTGGCTGATGATGGAATGGA
>NW_018391701.1:50900-57938 GCF_900095145.1 Mus pahari
CCATTCTGACTGGTGTGAGATGGAATCTCAGGGTTGTTTTGATTTGCATTTCCCTGATGACTAAGGATGTTGAACATTTTTTCAGGTGTTCCTCAGCCATTCGATATTCCACAGTTGAGATTTCTTTGTTTAGCTCTGTACCCCATTTTTAATGGGGTTGTTTGAATATCTGGATTTCAGCTTCTTAAGCTCCTTGTATATATTGGATATTAGTCCTCTATCAGATTTAGGATTGGTAAAAATCCTTTCCCAGTCTGTTGGTGGCCTTTTCGTCTAGTAGACAATGTCTTTTGCCTTACAGAAGCTTTGCAATTTTATGAGGTCCCATTTGTCAATTCATGATTTTACAGCACTGGCCATTGCTCTTCTGTTAAGAAATTTTTTTCCCTGTGCTCATATCTTCAAGAATTTTCCCCAATTTTTCCTCTATCAATTTCAGTATCTCTGTTTTTATGTGGAAGTCTTTTATCCACTTAGACTTGAGCTTTGTACAAGGAGATAAGCATGGGTCAATTCTCACTCTCCTACATGATAACCGCCAGTTCTGCCAGCACCGTTTGTTGAAAATGCTGTCTTTTTTCCACTGGATGGTTTTAGCTCCATTGTCAAAGGTCAAGTGACCATAGGTGTGGGGATTTATATCCGCATCTTCAATTCTATTCCGTTGATCTATCTGTCTGTTGCTGTACCTGTGCCATGCAGATTTTATCACAGTTGTTCTGTAAAACAGTTTAAATTCAGGCATGGCAACTCCACCAGAGGTTCTTTTACAGTTGAGAATGGTTTTTGCTATCCTAGGTTTTTTATTATTTCAGATGAATTTTCAAATTGCCCCTTCTAACTCAGTGAGTAATTGGGTTGGAATTTTAAGGGGGATTGCATTGAATCTTTAGATTGCTTTTGACAGAATGGCCCTTTTGATTATGTTAATCCTGCCAATCCATGAGCATGGGAGATCTTTCCATCTTCTGAGATCTTCAATTTCTTTCTTCAGAGACTTAAGTTCTTATCATACAGATCTTTCACATCCTTAGTTAGAGTCACACCAAAGTATTTTATATTATTTGTGACTATTGTGAAGGGTGTTGTTTCCCTAATTTCTTTCTCAGCCTGTTTATCCTTGGAGTAGAGGAAGGCTACTGATTTATTTGAGTTAATTTTATATCCAGCTACTGCACTGAAACTGTTTATCAGGCTTAGGAGTTCTCTGGTGGACTTTTTAGGGTCACTTATGTATACCACCATATCATCTGCAAATAATTATATTTTGACTTCTTCCATATCAATTTGCATCCCCTTGATCTCCTTTTGTTGTCAAATTGCTCTGTCTAGGACTTCAAGTACTATATTGAATAGGTAGGGAGAGAGTGGGCAGCCTTGTCTCCTGCCTGATTTTAGTGCAATTACTTCGAGTTTCTCTCCATTTACTTTGATATTGGCTATTCGTTTGCTGTATATTGCTTTTATAATGTTTAGTTAGGGGTCTTGATTTCCTGCTCTTTCCAAGACTTTTATCATGAAGGGGTATTGGATTTTGTCAAATGCTTTCTCAGCATCTAATGAGATGCCCTTTCCTGACATCCCTGAGGGGAAAGAATCAGTGGGAACCCAGGGCAGGAGAGAGAGAGAGGGACAAGAGACAGGACACAAAGAATGAGAGCAAGTCAATCATACTGATCAAGCTCTCTAAACTTTATTTAGGTGTGGCAATAAAAGCATAAGAAAGAGTAGGCTCCAAGGGAGGGGGGCAGAGCTCAGGGGCTCTCTGAAGGTCAGGTGGCAATTTTCAGCTCCTGGAACCAATGGTCACAGTGTCCTCTTTTCCCCTAAAGATTCTTACTGTTATGACCATGAATGTTCTCTCAGGAATGTTTATGTAAGCTAGAAAACATCCACAAGGCCATGGCTAAGGCCATGGCTCCTGGCATCTCCTCCCCTATAATTATTTTCAATAAGGCCTTATGTAACTGGGGTGGTCAAAAGTCATCTCATCCTTGGATGAGTGGGCTTTAACCAGTGGGGGGAGCATTGACCTGATTCCTCCCATGGGTACCATCATGACCCACAGTCATGGTATCTTTCGGGGAGGAGAGGCAGAGCCTTAGAAAGATCCTTAGAATAAGGTTGACAACAGATATCAACCTCCTTGCAAACCAGGTTTGTCTCATGGGGAATTCAGAAATGGTCTGTATTAGACCTTCCCCTGCAGTGCTTAGCCTCGCATCCCATGCTGGTGCCCATACTGGATTCATTTTATCAAGAACCAGTATGACAGGTCTGAATCCTGTGCAGCTCCTGAAGGAGAATTATCAACTAATAATAATATATATAATATATATTACTAATAATATGCTTATTAAAGGTCCAAGGAGGGGCATCAAGAGGGTGTACATAGAGGTCTTCCACCAATTATCAGCAGCGACTAAAAACTGTTTTTTCTGGAGCTCCAACTTAAGTTTGTGTAACTGATGGATTTGTGTTTCCACTAAACCTGATTCATTTACATAAAAGCAACATTCTTCTTGCAGAAAGAGACAGGTGCCACCTTTTTCAGCAGTCAGCAAATCAAGTGCTCTTCGATTCTGTAAGGCAACGTGGGCAAGAGAAGTTAATTGTCTGTAAAGAAGCTAATGAATGACTCAAGAGAGTCATCCACCACCAATGCAAATTGTTGAGATAATTTATCAGTGGTAAGAAGAGAATGGGTTAAAGTTCCTCCAACCAAACAGGCAGCCACAACAGAGATTACAAAGGACATGCTGGCCACTGCAGGGAGGAAAACAGCTCGCTTGATTCTAATATCTGGGGGGCTAATCCAGGCCAAATACTCGACAGGAGTTAACAATGTCAACTGAGGAACTAGGGTCACGGGAAGACACACCAATTTTTTATCTATGTTTTTGAAAAGAGTTTTAGTAAGGGTACCATTACATCAGGGGCAATCAGATCCTGACTAGGCATGCTAGTGTGATTGCACAATTTATCATTGGAACTAGTATAGCAGAATTTAAACCGTTTTTGTTCAGGAATCAAAAACAAGGATACTTCAAAAATTGGGGAAAAAGTATTACAACTGGCACCAGACATATAAAAAGGAATGGGATAAGGAACAGCTGTCAATGGAGGATGTCCTAATGCAGCACAAAGGAAGCAAGCTGAGACATTTCTTAATCCAGTAATATTGGCAAGTATCAGGCCCTCTCTTAAGAGAGATAGCCAGGAAAAGGCTGATGTGTGGATAATGTGGAGAGCTGTGTACTCAGTTCCTTTTCTTTATTCAGTATCTCAGCATGGAGTGTTGTTTGAACTTGATCAAGGGAGTGCCAAACATATATTCGTCTGCTGGACCAGGTTGAATGTTGTGTCTTATAGACAGTTCCTTTCACAGGCGAAGTCCATCTGGAATCCCAAGGATCCCATATGACCCGAGTATAGCCAGTGGCAGAACAGAAAAAAATGTGTCTTTTATATGGCTGCTGAAGGATAACCTCGGAATTTCTTAGGGATTTAATAGTGTGAATTCTGCAGGAGAGATAGGGACAATGCACGCTTTCTTCAATCCATTCCTTTTTACAATAAGAATGGAACAGATCATACAAAAAGCATAAAGCAGGAGAAGTTTCTCCAGGTAAGGCCATAAAACCTGTAAAATTTAATAGTATGGGATTTCAACATCCTGTAGGTGAGCAGTCAGCTGTAGCTAAAAGATGGCCCTGATTTTTTGTTTTTGCATTCTTGGTATAATTCTCTGTCCAAAAAAAAAAAAAAAAAAAAAAAAAAAAAAAAAAAAAAAAAAAAAAAGCGCCAGGCAAATGGTGAAGTTTTTTCTCTATTATCAGTGTTTATCATAGTTACCCATTGGCACAGGAGAATCATCAACAGGAAAGCTCCCCATTCTCCTATTATCCTCATTTTTTTCTGAAAGAAAAAGAAGAAATAGAAGTTCTCAGGGAAGGACTGGTTCCTGGATTCTTTTTCATTATTAATTGCTTTTATCAATCTTTGTGGCAACCATCTGGCAGCTTCTCCCTTGGTATCATAGATACAGGCTGAGCCTCTACCCCATATGAGGACTGGGTCAGGCCCATTCCATCTGAATGTGAGAAAATCTTTCCAAAAGACCTTAGCATAGTCCTTTGTCATTTCAGAGTGCCAAAAGCAATCAGCAGGGGACTTGCCATGGGCATCCAAATTCAGGAAATTGAGGACAAACAAGGCATGATGGAGGAGATTCTTGGGGGATCCCTTCTGTGGATACAATTCCCCTCTTTTTAGTTTATGTCTCTGCCAAGGAGTCTCTCAGCTGCATCAGTTAAATAAGCAACAAAGCTGCTGTATAGCTCATCAGGACCCTGGCTGATCTTGGCAAGGGAAGTAGTGGCTGACCCTTTAGGGGGAAGTTGCTTCCAAGTTTTTAAGGCTGCATTTTGGATCTGTGCCAGGAGGCCAGGAGGGAACTGAGCCTGCTTTTCATTAGTATCATAAGAGCTCCATCCCAAGAGTTTATCTTTGGTCCATCCTTTTGAAGTTTTACTTTCAGAATTACAGATTGCAGTCTCTCTGCAATTTTCAACAAAATCAGTTTTCCAAAGAACATAATCCCCCCCCCCCCAAAGGTGGCACGGGCTGTAGAGAACCCTCATGGCACGGGTCAGTAGGAGTAAGCCATCGATCACTGAGGCTTTCAATAAGGGACAGTGTGAAAGGAACAGTGGCACTGTAATTTGACACTGCCATCTTAAGATCTTTAACACGTTTAAAACCCAAGCCACTGTACCTCTGATTCTTTCTTTCATCTCTCTCAGGCTCAGAATCTTCCGAGGCCTCATTTTCATTATCAGAGGCCTCATTATCTGACTGTGCTGTCCCTCCACTGTCTTCCTCCCCCACAGAGAGACCCTCTTCACCTGTTAGGGTAGACATTGTATTGGTAGTATCAGGGAGTTCCTTAACTTCACTCCTAGGAACTGGAAAGGCCAAGACAGGCTTCAGTGTTTTGGGTTTCAATTTACTTTTAGGAGTGTCTGTGGATTCCCTGGAAGGTGAGGAGAGGGAGGTCAATTCTAAATCAAGGGCTCTTAATTCTTTTATAAGTTGGAGATTTTCTCTTTTCTCTTGTAACAGTTTTCTAAGGGAAGCTGTTTTTTGGGAAAGCTGAGCTTTGGCATTAATGGTATAATCATCACTGATTGATTCAAGAACTGGGGCACAAAATGGAGGGGCAGAAAAGCAAGAAGGCTGCCAAGTAGTGTTATGATCTCTAACTGCCTTGTCCTCTAAGGAAGATTCACCCTCATGGGAGAGTGCATTATCAGGCCCATCTTTCCTTAGGGTTTTGAAGACTGTGAGAGAAGGATAAATCTTTACAGGAACTGGTGGGGGAGAGGAGGCAGCTGCTGCAAGCTTTCTGCTGGGGATGTCTGTCAGCTGCTAAGGCCTCAGGGGGTCCTGGCTCAGGCATAGGGATGCAAACTGATTTACTAACAGAGGGAGGTCTAGATATACATTGTAAAGCTTTTTCTCCTTCTCTAACTACCTCTTGAATATCTGGCCAATGTTTACAAACTTTCAGAGTTTCATTAACAAGATTCCAATAAGAAAAGGCTTGTACAGGAACCTTTTCTAGGCCAAAAGTCCTATAAAAATCTTCTAAACAGTCACCCACTCTAGCCCATCTCTTCTCATCTATTGTTCCCTCTAAGGGAAACCAAGGACATATTTCCCCAACAAAATCAAAAAATTTCTTAGGATCTTTTTTTCTTAACCCATGTTCCTTGTGTCTTTAAGGATTCCTTAAGACCCCTTAAAAACAACTCATGTTTACTTAATGCTTGTCCCATCATCTAGCCACTCTTCCTACCTTTCTGGGATCTGTCTCACAGTGTGAGTGACACTGTGGCGATCTCTGTGTGGATCTTCACTCACTTCCTAATGAAGTGGCAATCCAGTACGGACCTTCATTCACCCCCTAATGAGGTGGCAGTCCAATGAGACCCTTCACTCNCCCCCCCCCCCCGAAGAGACAGTGGTTCAATGGGAACCTTCATTCACCCCCCTGAAGAGGCGGCGGCTCCATGCGAGCCTTCACTCACTTTTTGACAAAGAGGTGGAAAGCGGAACTTCACTCACCCCCGAGGCGGTGGTCCAATGCGAACCTTCACTCACCCCCCCCCCCAAGGGGCGGCGGTTCAATTTGAACATTCACTCACCCCCTGAAGAGGCAGCGGTTCCATGCCAGCCTTCACTCACTTTTGACAAAGCGGAGGCTCAATGCAAGTCTTCACTCACCTTTTGGCAAAGCTGCGACTCAGTGTGAACCTTCACTCACTTCCTGATGAAGCAGCAGTTCAGTGCAAGCCTTTACTTACTTCTTGATGAAGCAGTAGATCAATGCGAAGAGTGGTCTCTCTCAGACCCCAAACCCAGAGCCAAACACTGGGCACCAGTTTTCCCCAACCAGCCCTGTGGGGAAAAAAATCAGTGGGGACCCAAGGCAGAAGAGAGAGACAGACAGAGAGAGAGAGAGAGAGAGAGAGAGAGAGAGAGAGAGAGAGAGAGAGAGAGAGAGAGAGAAGAGAGACACAACACGAAGGAGAGCAAGTCAATCATACTGATCAAGCTCTATAACTTTATTTAGGAGTAGCAATATAAGCATAAGCAAGAGGAGGCTCCAAGGGAGGGGGAAAGTGCCCAGGGGCTCTCTGAAGGTCAGGTGGCAATCTTCAGCTCCTGGAACCAAAGGTCATAGTGTCCTCTTTTCCCCTAAACATTCTTACTGTTATGACCATGAATGTTCTATGAGGATTGTTTATGTAAGCTAGCAAACATTCACAAGGCCATGGCTAAAGCTATGGCTCCCAGCAATGACCATTTGGTTTTTGTCTGTGAGTTTGTTTATNTAGTGGATTACATTGATGGATTTCCATATATTAAACCATCCCTGCATCCCTGGTATGAAGCCTACTTGGTCATGATGGATGATTGTTTTGATGTGTTCTTGGATTCTGTTTGTGAGGACTTTATTGAGAATTTTTGCAT